>NC_048301.1:84148148-84170557 GCF_013100865.1 Trachemys scripta elegans
ACTTCTTCGGATGCATCCGAAGAAGTGAGGTTTTTACTCACGAAAGCTTATGCCCAAATAAATCTGTTAGTCTTTAAGGTGCCACCAGACTCTTTGTTATTATCTACTTCCATGGAGTTAATCCTAATTTACAGCAGTGTAAGAGGGGAATTAAGCCTAGGGATTTTTCCCCATCTGCTCAAACTCCATAGTAAAAACTGAAATAGAAACTTCAAACTTGCAACCACCTGTAGGTATCAGTGATTAAAACTGTAGATGTCACTGGTTGTGGATTTTTACCGTGCCTTTCACAATAGACCATGGTCTATAACTAGGGCGCCTAGGTGCTGTGGAAACACAAATAATTAATAAAAATTGTTGCAAGATAAAGATCGGAGCTAATGGATGCACACAACAGAATGAAAAACTAGAGACCTTTTGACAATGTCAAAAGACAGTGGCAGAGGACAGAGCAAGTAATGAAAAGCAGACAGCCATAGCCAAGGAATAGATGTCTATGACTGAAGAGTGCAGAGGAAGAAAATAACATAATTGTCAGCCCACTGACCCCGACAGCAAGTTATAGATAGCAAATAGCTTACTGTAGCCCTAGTACTGTTTAGACTCTAAGGCACTATGTCCTGTCATCATTCATCCCATGGAACTGCATGTGAATTGATGGTAGGTTGTGACCTTTATTAAATTGGCTATAAACTATACTATTGAATAGCCTGTGACTTGACTGGAAAATCCTTCATTTTCCTCATATGACAGTGTTGTGCAATTCTCACATATCAGTTTACCTCTAATTTAATTAAAATATTCTGGGCAGATTAATTGCTTTTAAAGTCTGTATTCATTTTATGTACAAAGACTTTAAACAACCACAGCACATTTCAGAAGAAAAAAATTGGTCCATAAACGTAAAACTAGAGGATTATACAGAATACAAAAATATTAATGCTTTGTCTGGGAGTCTATGCCAAATGTAGGAAGAGGTTCTTTTTTACATCACACATACATATTCTGTTGTGTTGTATGTTTTTCTCTTTAAAGAATGCAATACTCATTAGTAATATGAAATATTTATTTTAATGGCTTTCAAAAAAGCAAAGATCGATTCCTTTGGAAGAGAGTTGACTCTCAGAATGACAGCATCTACAGCAATTTGCCTGAGATGAATGGCTACTTTTTAGGCAGTGGGAAGAAATCTGTATTTCATGTTTGCAGGGAACTTGAACAAATGTTAGGTGCAAAAGAAATGGTAATAACAAATGGGGACTTTCAATAATAATTAACAGTAATACATTGGACTTATTTCACTTTTCATGCAAACATCTTCATGCAGCTCACAAAGGCGGGCAATAGTATCCCTGTTTTAAAGCTGGAGTACAGAGAACGGTTAAGGGACTTACCTAAGGTCATAGTACAAGCCAGTGGTAGAGTTAAATGTAGGTTGCATTCCTATATTTTGACTCTGAGCAATAGGCCACACTTTCATGGTGTAAAAATTGTAGGTTGAAGCATACATAGGATCACTAGTTGTGAGTTAACGTGAAGTATAACAGGATTACATTGCTTTAAAATGACAAGGTTAGTAGTAAGTTGTGTTAGTGCTCAGTGGGGGATAGAGGTGGTTATATTATCTGGGTAGACATGGGAACTAGGAGTGCACTGCAAAAGAGTTGAGAAAGAGGTTGTAGATGTGATCATTTTGGAAGTAATACTCTCAAGTAATGCCATCACTTTTGGCAGGATAAGAATACTATCACAGATGCTGCAATAATATAAAAAGATGAATGGACTTATTTTTTTTATGATGTTCATCATGAAAATGTTGCCATTTACCATTTGCAATCAACACAGTTCTACCACATGTCCCATACTAATGTTAATTACTTGTAAATAGTAGCGTTTTAGTGGAAACTGTAGTGGTATCTTCCTTAGCTGAAATAAGAGAGACAAGGTGGGTGAGGTAATATCTTTTATTGGAACAACTTCTGTTGGTGAGAGAGACAAGCTTTTGAGCCACAAAAGAGCTCTGTGTGGCTAGAAACTAGACTTCCTCACCAACAGAAGTTGTTCCAATAAAAGATATTACCTCATCCATCTTGTCTCTGTAATATCCTGGCTACAGCTACACTGCATACAATAATTAGCTGAAATAGTACAGTTATTGTTACAGTAAGGTGTCTCTGTAGTTCCTGGCAAACAGGGTGATGAATCCTTTCTAGAGCAATGGTGAACCAAAAAGCCCGTCAAAAATGGTATGCACCACAACAGTCATACTCCTCTCATCTTGGATTCAGTTTTATATAATTATGCTACTTTAAGAAGGGCAGCATTATATTGCTGTCTGTTACTGAAGTGCAAAAAACCCATTGAAAACGTGTCTGGAATTTAAGACAGGCTTTATCCTAAAATGTTAAAGCATGACTTGTTACATTTTAACCTTTAGGTTGTCAGCGCCTTGATTGCTTAGAGTCTGAGTGCACAAGCAGATACAGAACAGCTTTCAAGGTTAATGTGTAAGAAAACTATTTCAGTATATTTTTAACTCCAGAATACTCGTGACAATCTCTCTCCCCTTCAATGGCTTCTCCATGTGCTCACATGTTAATCCCTTATGCTCAGAGGCAGCTGTTTCAGTGCCTTTCTTATCTGAAATTGTGAAATTGCATCCAAAGTCTTGTAGTTCACATCAGGATTTCCTAATTTTTGTCAGACTGGAGAGATCTGAGTTAACCAGAGCCTTCATCCCACAGCAGAAGTGCAGTTGCTCTTCCAGCTAGTTGTAGCAACCATAGGAGTTAAGATGCTACAGTTGTTGCCATTAAAATGCTGTCATTTACCTTCTGGATTTCACTTTCCTACCCCCAACCCTTCACCTGCCTAAAGCCTTAAAAATTGCAAGTGCATGTGGTTGTGGAACAGCAATGTGGAGCAGGATACCTTCAGACAGGTATCAAATATAGTAGGTAAAATATATTTCACAAAAAATAGTGGAAAAGCCATAAATCTGGTAGATTTCAAATCCATCAAAGCATAAATATATATTCACACCTGTGCAACATCTGTGCACTAAGTCATGCAAACCGTATGATATAAATATATATACAGTTGCTTAATAGCAAAATCAAAGGATTACTCAGATGTTCAGTCCCACCAGATCTACCACTCAGCTGCATAGTCTGCTTAGATTTTATCAGTAAGCTCAAGAAGAAGCGCCACTCCAAAGATGTAAGATATACTTTGGTGCATGTTGATAATCATCCCTCAGCCTTTGAAAGATACCATGTTTATCTTGAAAAATCAGATACCACAGCAACAAAAAAACAAGTTTCTTTGAAGCTTTTGGCCTTGGGATTTTGTAACAAAGAGCAGCTAATTAAAATTTCCAACAGTAACAATACAATATACCTTTATTTTGTATAGTAGCTTTTGTACAAGCTGTAACCAAAAATGCTTCTTAGGGCTAAATAATACAATTACTATACTAAACAACAAATAAAAGCAGAGGGCAAAAGTGTAGAGGCCAGTTCTGGGGGCTTTGGGGTAACAGGCCCTGACAGATCAAAAGACATTCTGCTCTCAGTCCAAAGAAAATAGGACAATCATAGGGCAGGCATCCTTGGCCATAGGTCCAAATGAGAAAATAAACACAGGGCAGCTTCCTTGTGCCTAGATCAAATGGGCAATGATTCCCATGCTATGATTCTATGACAAAACAATATACAAAAAAGATACTGATTAAAGTCCTGGGCACAAGCATAGACCTCATCCAAACAAGACAAGCAGATAATTATCAAGTTCTTCTTCTTCCCTCACCCGTATCTGGTTCAGGAGTCTCCTGGGCACAGAAGCTACTAGAGAACAACTCCTCCCCTTTCTCAAGAACCTTCTGCCACTGCGGAGCTACATACTGCCACCCAGCAGTTTAACAAGCCACTCCTGCCAGCTGCTCCAGGGCTGGCAGCTCACCTCGGGTAGTCTTTCCAGGCTCGATTGGTCTCCATAGTTCAAAACTCACATCCTGAATTGGCTTCATCACAGAGATCGATACTAAAGACATGGAATGGATCTGGACCCCAGAGAATGATACCTATCTTTATTCCTGGTCTGTCTAGGCCACCCCCAGAGATAGCCATTGTGGGCCTGATTCTCCATTGCCTTATACTTGGCGTTTTCATTTTACACCTATGAAAGTGGGTGTAAAACACCACAGATCTTACCTGTGTACATTAGAAGGGACTTCTGACTTTTTCAAAGCATTGGGTATTGCTTCCAACTATAAAACCATGTTGACCACTAGTCTGATCCAGTATACTAAACTTATTTTCCTACACATCGGCCTAAATTTTCCTAAAGTGTTTTTTCTTTGTGTGTAAGCATATATGTGTGCATGTAAATATAGTGATGTATATGCAATTCAGAGGCTATGTGAAGCCAGTGATATTTTGTATTTCCAGTGCCATTGCCTGGAACTAGCATTCTCTGTTACGTGCAATTTCTTTTAAAAATGCTTTGGGCATTAAGCTTGTATTCCACGAGTAAACAAGTTTTGCTGATACAAAGGCCATTTTAAACTGTATCAGGGACTTTGTGCTTTGCATGACAAACCAAAGAATGTACAATGTTCGCTGACACAGTACAGACCCTGTTATTTAGTTTTTCATGTCTAATAGCAACAATGTCAACATAGTCTCAAGATTGACCTACTCTAGTAACCTCTGAGTTTAGGATTTGGAGATTGGATAGATAAAACTAATGACAGTTTTCAAACTCCAAAAGCAGATTCACATGTTTGTACTACTTGACCAGCTTGAAGGTTTTGATATGGCTATAAAGCAAATGTAAAGAGAGTTGGGGCTGAAGGTGGGTTCTTTCTCATTCTGTGTGCAGTCTGAAATGTCTCCTTTTTTAAAAGGTGAACACCACAACCACAACTCCTATGGCCTGTGTTATATTTTTGGGAGTTCGATGATATGCAGTGCAAAAGACTTTTTATAAAAAAAAAAAACAAAAAACACCTCAGTGCTTAAGAAAGGCTCAGGAGACTGAAGTCTTTAGCCATTGTCAGGTATAACTTGGGTGATAGTGGTGCAAGCTTTCCCACACTGTTCTGCCAATCTGTGCCACTCCTGACCTAGAAAAATGTCTAGGGGTGAGAAAATAATGTCGTTTCCATGCCCGTTTAATGATTGGCTTCCCTGCTGAGGTGACCAAGAAAGCTATTTAGTTGGGTTTTTTTGCAATGGGGACACCTTTCCATTAGAAAATGGATAAAGACTGCCAACTCATTTCACTTACTGTGATATGATGACCCATGTGTCTCCTGTTGATAATCAATGGGAGTGGCGTGGCATAAAGCCAATCCAGCACTTGGAAAATGTACCTTTATGATTTCTAATTTACCTCACTTGGACAGTGCATTAGGCCTTTCAGTGGAATTGTTCACAGTTGTATATAACGCTAGTGTGGGATGACAATTATATTTGCTTGTATATCGCAGATATCTTTTCAGTTGGTATGTGATTCCATGTCATTTGTTAATAAACAAATTTCATCTTAACAGCCAGGAGATTAGCATTTTACACAGTGACTTTACTTCAGCAATAATTGTACTGCTTTGGAAGTTATATAAAAAACAGGCAGTCCATAACCATGATAAGCTTGTCTCTCATCTTCCTTGCTGTGCTTCTTTTGGCTCTTTTATCTCCTTATCTTGAGTTGTCTTCAGCAGACTTGCTGAATTTTCAGTAGATTTACCCCAAAACTTGCTTGCTTCAATTCAGTGAATAAGAATTGTCCTTGGGATTAGGACACTAAATATCCAAAAGAAACTATAAGGGTTATATACCAATGAAGTCAATATATTTACAAGATTACATATTTCATAAACAACCACCTCTCTCAGATGTTGTATATGGCAGCTTGTCTACTGGACAATGACTTCAAAGGAGAGAGTTTCCCTGTTTTCCTAGGGAACTAAATGGAGTTCTTCCTGCCTGAGCAATGTCAGGAAAAACTGAATAGGCCACACAATCTAGAACATGCGTCCCTGACTTGACACACCTTAACAGTGCTGCCATCTGGGGAGGTGATGGGATCTGACAAAGTGAAGGTTCCTTCTTGCGGCCATCAGGAAAGAGTCCCACTGACCAAATCCACCCTGGTATCTGCATTTTCATAAAGGATTCGCTCCCTCTCCCCACCCCCACCCCGTCTGACTTAATGGCACTTGCTGCTACATCATTGCAGAGTGACTCCTGAAGGCTATGCAAGAGGAAAAGAGGGAAGATGGAACTACAGAGCTCTGGGGGTGGAGACTTCATATCATAAATGGCTCATTTGAATGGGTCTGCACCTTGGGCACGATTCTGTGCCATATCTCAAAGGAGGTGTGATCCATATAGGGGAGGGTACAAACCAAGAGATCCCCTGGTTTAAGTTAGAGCAGCTCCTGGCATTTATGATTGCTGCCCATAGCTGCAAATGGATTGCTCCATAGCCCAGGTCACTAGTGTTCCCAATTCTGATATCCCCTCCTGCTCTCAGCCACTCAGCATTCTGCAGGGGCTAATTAAGCTAACTTTGGGGCCCCCTTCTGGCAGTTGAGCTGCTGTAAAGAGCCCACAGAAGAGTGCAGACTCCACAGAACAAGTAGCCCTTCTGCCCCTGCTCTTACCGCCCTGAACCACAGGATCTTGAGGCTGAGACAACTTGTGGGTTTAGGTACTCTTTACAACCACATTGAGATTCCACCCGATATTTGTAAGTATATCACTTAAATATATATATATTAAGTTTACATTAGACAATTATACACAATACACTGGAAAATCTTTGTCAAGACAGCTACTGTAAGACAGTGTAACTTATTTTTTATTAGTAGTAGTTTATTCTATTCAGTTTTTCAGTAAAAAATAAAGCACTTGATTCTGATTTAGCTTACAGCTGTGTAACTTGAGGATAACTCCTTTGAAGTAAATGGAGTTTTATTTTTTTAAAATGGGTATAAACCCCAAAGGGCTTCAGGGAACTCTCTCATTGTGGGAGGCCACACTCAAGTATATCAGGGTGTGAATGGTCAATAAGTAGCCAGAGGGTCACACTGGACACTGGAACTCTAACCTTTGAATAGTATCTGAGCAAAGCCCCAGGTCTGAGTTTAAAAAATTTTAGTTGCTTAACTTTTCACTCCTTAACTGACACGGGTTCAGCTGATACTGCTGTGCTGCTGCATGCTCTCATCTGCCTCAAGTAATTTTTTATCTTCTTAATCTAATTTTAACTTTAAATTGCATCTTCACTAATTATTCTATAGTTTGAGTTACTCTTAATTTGCATCAACTAATTAATCAGTTTGTTTTTGGAGGAAATGAGATATTCCTTTGAATTTTTCAAATAGATATCTCCTCCTGTCCCCCCCAATTCATGTTCTAGCATAGGTGATTTATTCTTGTCATGAAACTTGCAACCAGGAATGTTCATAGTAACATTCCTGGCTGTGCTTTGCATTTGTTTGAAACTATTGATACTTGGTAGGTGCTATCTGATTTGTATGTAAACAGTTCTGGGTTTCACTTGTTTTTTGTTAAGTGTTTTGATTTTCAGAGAGAACAAAATGCAGGCTCGATACTACATTCCATGTGCCCACACATCTGAAGTTGAAAAGCTGTTTTGGATGTGTAAGGAATGAGGGATCAGGAATAGTCAGAGGTGAAAACATAGAAAAAGAAGAGGGAAAGGAGGAGGGAAGATCATAAATGAGTAAGCATACGAAACCAATAGATATTAACATCCTCATGCTGGGTGAAGTTCAGATACCACTCCTGTCTTCAAATTGGAGTAGGAGTGAGCATCGTACTGTTCCTTGTCTGACTACAATAGGGATACAATTGCTGGTTTTGTAGCTTATCCGTACCTGGTATCTCATGACACCTAATGTGCCAGCTCTAAGTTTTGCTGTTTTTTGTTTTTTTTTAATATCACTAGTTACATAGTGGTGCCTTGGGATTAGTGGCAAACTGTAATAGTCAGCATTCTTTACTATTGTGGAGAAGGGTTGGGTTTTGCCCATAGCCCCAAAATTTAGACAGTGTACCCTCAGATGTCTTCTCTGTGGCTCAGAGCTCTGTTAGCTGAGTTTCTGCAATGGCTGCTTACTGTTCCTTGATTTTTCTCTCTCTCCCACTCCCCGCCCCATTTCTGTTCTTTACCATGCTACATTGCTTACAGTCAGTTCAACATGAGGCTGCTAAACTTTTCTTTCCCATGAATCTTACTGTGTGTCATCCATCCTCTCTCCCTGGCCCTGCCCTGGTTGCTTAAAACAACTCTTTCATCCCCTCCCATGTCACCTGCTATTTCCTCATTCTACCCAAGCTGGCTGCTTCACTGTCCCTTTTTTCTTCCATCTCACACTGTCTTCTCTGCAGCCTAATTTGAATACTAGCCCCCACTAGCAATGGCTAAGATCCCTCTGCCTCTACTTTCAGGAAGCTATTCAAACCTTTTCTGTTAAACAGATGTTTGAATCTAATGGTCATACCCCACTTGTGGAGTAATATCAGTCACTGATTGGATCCATAGATTTTAGCCCTTTGGGATAGAGAACCACTTCATGCTGGAAACTGACCTGCTGCTATAAAGAGTAGAGAACATTTGTGGCATTGTATGCATTTTCAGAAATGATCACATGGTAGGAAGGATTGCTGAGGAAGAAAAAATTAAGAGAGCCAAACATAATTTATAACTTCTTATTTGGCTAAGCAAGGATGGGTGGGAAGGTGGGAGAGAGGACATAGCTGTCGACAGATATTTAAAGGATACTAGCACATCATAATTTAGTGTTGTTTCACATAGGAATAATGGAATCAGATTAAGACAGGGAACATTTACACTGAACATAAGGAAAAACTCCTTGACACGTAATGAACTGTGAAATAGTCTCTTAAAGTGGGAGAGGTGGCAGATCTAGTCCTTGGAATTTTTAAATCTGAACTGAGCAAAACATTACAGAAGAATTGCACATTGACAGGAAGGTGGACGGGATGATCTAGGACATATTTTCCAGATCTAACCCAGGGAATTTAATATTAATATGAAGCTATTATTAAAACACATTACTTTTCTATTTGATAGGTTAAAGTATTTTGCTAGTCCTGAGCACAATTCTTGAGTACGATGCAAGATGGATAATTATCCATTAAACACCCAGTGGAATAGACAAATGGGTACTACCTGAAATAATTTAATATGGAGCCATCTTCCATTATTTTTGATTGATCCGAAGATGACGCACATCATTTTGTAGTCCTTTTGTAGTTAACCTCATGCCAGAATTTCTCCAATGGCAGTGTTGAAGTGTAAAATATTATCTATCAGTTGCAACTATAGTAACGTAGATCTGTTGACACATTCATCTGTCTAGTGATCTTATGTAGAAGATGTTTAAAAATAGGCTGCAAGAAATCAGAGCTTGCACCCATGTGTTGGTGTCTGGAATGATCTCAGTTTTCTGTATAATACCCTTGACAAGACCTAACAGCAATGGAAATGTCTGTGAAAATTGTTTTTAAATTTCATAGGAAACAGTTTAATTTCTGAAGCAGTAACATTTATATAGCACCTTTCCTTCTAAATGACAGGTTTCAGAGTAGCAGCCGTGTTAGTCTGTATCCTCAAAAAGGATTTCAGACCACTTCCCCCTTTTCCACTGAGCACAAAGATGGGGCTCCATGAGTAGAAAGTGGGGAGAGGGCTGAACTTTTGCTTACTCTCCAACACATGGACCGACCACTGTAATCCTGCAGAGATTTACTGAGTTAATTTTGGCTTTGTCAGCATTAATTTATGACAGTTCCCCAACCACAGCGTGAAACCTCACTTCTTAGCCCATTGCAGTTAGTATCAGTAGTGTGGCTGTGTTCTGCTACTACTCAGGCAGGGCAGAGAAAAGAGAAAGCACTGTGGAGATACAGGATCTCTACATTGCCAACTTTCTATTTGCAGAAAACTGAACACCCTTGCCCCACACCCTGCCCCACGCCTTCTCTGAGGCCTGCCCATTCCATACCCCCTCCCTCCGTCGCTCACTCACTCATTTTCACCAGCCTGGCGCAGGAGGTTGGGGTGCTAGAGGGGGTGCAGGCTCTGGCGTGGAGCCAGGGATGAGGGGTTTGGAGTGCGGGAGGGGACTCCAGGCTGGGGCAGGAAGTTGGGATGCAGAAGGGGGTGGGGCTGGGGATGAGGGGTTTGGGGTGCAGGAGGAAGCTCTGGACAGGGGCTGAGGGGTTCAGAGTGCAGGAGGGGACTCAGTGTAACTGGGGTAGGTGATTGGGGTGTGAGAAGGGGTACAGGCTCCAGGAGGGAGTTTGACTGCGTGAGGGGACTCGGGATTGGGGCATGGGAGGGGGTTGAGGGTATGGGATCTGGGCCGCACTCACCTCAGACAGCTCCCAGAAGTGGTGACATCTCCCTCTGGCTCCTAGGCAGAGGCGTGACCAGGTGGATCTGCGTGCTGCCACTGTCTGCAGGCACCGCCCCCGCAGCTCCCGTTGGCCATAGTTCCAGTCAATGAGAGCCCCTGTGGCTGCCCCTATGCCTAGGAGCCAGAGGGAGATGCCGGCAGTTTCCCGGGAGCCATGCAGAGCTAGGCAATCCTAACCTTGCCTGCCCCACTGCGGGCGGCCAACCGGACTTTTAACAGTCGGACTTCCAGTCAAAAACCGGATGGCTGGCAACCCTAGGCCTCCATTTTCTGGGGTTTTTATTTCTAAACCCCTTTGAAGGGCAAGAGGGGACATAAGGCTTTGACAGTGTGAGGACCTTAAAGTGGGGTTAAATTATTACATTAAGCCCCCTTTATGTTGTCCTAGTAGTGTAAAGGGGCCTCAGTGTAACTGGGAAACAGGCTCCTAACGTTTCCAGTCTCCTATTTAAAAATACCCATTTAGGGCTGAAATTGGCCCTATATACATATTACCCAAGAAAAACTACATTAAGAGAACACTAAGGTTGCAAAGTCGAGCACTCCTAAGTTAGGAGATGCCAGAACTAAGGTCAACCTTAATTCGGCTCCCAAGACAGCCTTAATTTGGCTCCCTTGTACGTGTGCATTATGATACAGTCTTTAATCATGTGATCATGCATTCTTTTCCACAGGTCCCTTGCCTCATTCATTGCACAGAATGGACCTGCTTTAGGGATGAATCAGGGTTGTGTAGTGAAGGAGATTGTCTGTTGGACCCCTGCTTCATTTGTTGCAGAAGTTGGAAGATGTATAGTGAATAAGGCAGGGGATTGCAGGGAGAGAAAGGAGGGTCTCATAGTTAAGAAAGTTGAATGCTGCTTTGGAGAATTGGATTCTATCCCTGCCTCTGCCACAGAGTTCCTGTGTGATGCTGGGCAAGTCACTTCGTCCAGACTTTTCACAGGATGACACTTATTATGTGTTCCTCATTTTCTGTTTGCTGAACTTGAGACTCTGGGGTCTGATTTCTCTCCTTTCCCTTCCCCTCCCCTAAGGCAAACATCTGTGATGGAAAATTTCAGGCCAAACTGTTAAAGTTTGACTAATTTATATGTAACTAACAACATGGTCTTATAATGGGTAGTGTTGGTCAATCTTAATAACAATGCTATCAGCCTTGCCTATAATATAACAATTTCTTCACTACTGCATTATAGCTAGCTATCTCTAGAGTGAAGGGTGTAGACATATCCACAGACAACAAACATGCCCAAAGCTCAATGGGGGTGAGGGAAATATTGGATAAGAGACAGCTGAGCAAACCTCGACTATTATGAAAATGTAACAGAATCTTTAAGCATCTTGCAGAACAGACAGGACCTCAATCTTCTGCAAAATGGGAAGTGGAGGGATGAGACATCACCCAAGAAATCAGTGATATGGGATATTTATGGAAGCAGATGGCTAACAAAACTGAGCCAATAAAAAAGCTTTGTTCAAAACTAGTTAATAAAATGAATTTATCTGCAGCAATTCATTGTTGGAGTAATTAAATGGTTAAATTTATCAGGGATTCAATCTTAGATGAAAAGGGTAGCAGGACTTAAAAGGGTTTATGATCTTGCATAGCTGAGTTCTTCTTCTTCTTATTATTGTTATTTTATTATGTTAAAGAAAAAAGAAATTCAACTGCTTGTAACTTTATATTAGTTTGGAAGTAAAGAGAGAAATATAATTTAGGCAATTGTGCATGTACTATCCGTTACTATGAGTTACTTTTAAGCAGTCTGCAGTTCAATGCTGTTGTGGGATATTGTACCATGGGAGTGACTCCACTGTGCATTGAACAGATCAGATGCCTGAGGGCAATTAAATACACAAGATTCTCACTTTAAACAAGGCACTGAAGGGAGGCTCCCTGTTTCTGTGCAGTTAATCATCAAGAAAAGAATGAGTAGGAAAAGAAATAAGAGATGGAGCTTTTTAAGGAAAGGAGGTTAGACCTCTGCAGGATGTCTGATTGAGTTGCATCTCAGTAAATAATAAGCACTTGTTATGTTAATGGCCAGTATGTTCAGTAACGTGGTTTGCATTCAGATTATAGGTATATTAATTAGACTGTGCACATAACCAATAATACAGCTGCTAGTTTTTCTCCTTCCTAATGTTCTTGCTTTAGCATTTTTTTATTTATAAAACACCGCCAGATATTAGGGATTATTGCATATTTTTAGTTTGTAAAAGCACAGGTAATGTATGGATTCTGGCATTCTCAGACAGGAGCTCATTGATGATTTAAAAAAAAAAAAAAGTACATCACAAAAGTTTAAAGAACAAGACCATGACATATCTCACCTTCGGTACTGACTGCTTCCACTGTTGCACCTGATTATAATGAAACTAAAACAATTTAAAGAATTATACAAAACCAAAAATAGTTAAAACAGCCATGAAAGCCTGAATCTGAAACATAATAAATTGGTCTAATACCTAGTAATAGATGTCTGCCAAGAGCAGCTTCCTTTTCTTCTTATCTCCCGCTGCCTTCTGTCGCATCTTATGGACTTTTATCATTTCTCATTTTATCATATCTTATTGAAGGCCAATTCCTGCTCATCTTTCTCACATAAGCAGTAGCGTTTACTTCACTGAGTAAGCCATCTAGGAATTGGCCCATAGATTGAAAGTGCCTGGCCTGGTTTTCCTACTTGCCTGAAAACTGCTTTGGTGTTCCATTAATTAATTAATTTCATTATATAGATATAAAACCAAAGAATTGTGAGATACAGTATACATCACAAAAGGGACTACATGAAGTCTGTCCATTCATACTGATGGCCATTTTGTTTTAAGCTTGCTCTTCTTAAGGATGACATTCACTCTAGCGTGAAGGGCCTTATCAAAACAAAACACAGCACTTATACCCCATTTACTTTAACTAGACAGTAAGGGTTTGAGTCCCCATTGCCTGCACCTTGTAGAGCTTGTAGGTTTGACAGGTAATTTAAAAAATGTCTCATTTGTAAGTTGAGTATCGTTTTTCTCAGAGCTAGCTATAGATGTACATTGCCCACTTCTCTTTAGGCCGTATCTCCTTTTCTGCCTTCTTTAGTCACTGTTTTCTCTGCTAGTGTGAAGAGAAGTAGTATATCAACAATCTCTGGAGATGCACAACTTCCTGGATTAACGGCACCCCTTTTTGTGACTACTGTATGGGCAGATATTGGGGCAAAACTTGGCCTAACCTCACTTGTAAAGCAATTGCAACATTGGGGTTTGAAAGCAGTTGATTATTTTAAAAGAAAAGGTTATCAGCAGAAACATGCACACAGATCTCCTCTCCAGTGTTCTTTCCCTGTTTGAGCATAGTGTGGGTGACTTTCACATCAGCTTGGGTGTCTAAATATTTATCAGCGTTTGGGAGTATAGGTTATCCTGATAGTATTTTGACTCCACTGACCTCTGCTTTCTGAGCCTCAGTTCTGCAGCTCATTAGACAGAGGAAAGAATGATTATAAGGAATTTAAAAAAAACAGTATCTTGGGGAAAGATCTGAGATTTGTCATCTGGCACTCCAGACTAAATATTTAACATAGTCCATAAGGTATATAATGGAAATATTTACTTTATAGGCAACTGAAGGAATATAATTTACAACTCATTATCAGCTTAGCTTTTCAGGTATCGGGTAACGATTATAGCCCTCCAGGACACAGAGATTTGGGGTAAGTAATTCTGTAAAAAAAAACAGAATCCCCAAAGTAATTCTGTTACCAGAGAAAATAAGGTTGTTAAATACAATAGCTTGCCAGATGCTACCTTGGCTATTACTGTCCTTTGTGTCTACACATACCTTTGCAATATGTGTTCTCCATAAAATAACTGAAGAGTTGTTTGTTTAACATGTTGATTTCATGATGGTATCTCCATTTTTTAAAACAGTGCTCTCTTCTGGGGAAAAAAGTCCAGATTGTTAATCATTGCTAAGGAGGAAGTGTACAGCCACAGTAATGAGGTTGTGTACTGGGGAGAACCTCAGGAAGAATGAAAGAGGGCAGCCTCCCCTTTTGAGGCTATGAAGCACTAGTGAAGCTACTCCATAGCCACAAATGCAATCTCGAGCTATTCTTCCTCATTGAAGTGCCTGGAGGGAATAGCTCATGGATGATCCAAATAGCTGCAAAATATCTATCCTTGCTTCAGCCCACACACCCCAATTTTGTTGTATATGGGTTTTCAAATTGTGCCCATCACTATGGTAGCTAAGCACTCAATACATGGGTAGGAACTGAAGTGAAAACCATTATTATGCCAGCCCAATCGCATCACCATTAGACTTTGCAGTTCCTGTTGCTGATCCTTAGTTCCCCAAATCCTGCTCCCTTCTGCGGTGGAATGGCACTGGTCCACTGTGTGTATGGTAGTCTTCACCCATGAGTGAAAGGAGTGAACAGGATTTGCCCAGTCCTCCACTGTGTACTGGGTAGCACAACCTGGGGAAGGTGTCTTCACTCCTCACCCCCAGGCCAAGAAGTGGTGGTCACAATTGCATCCACAGGCTGCAGTAGACCCCACAGATCCTAGTGAATTATTGTCTGTGAAGGGAGGGAAGTTGGCAAGATTCACATATCTGTAGATCTTTGAACCCAGCTCATGTGATGCTGTACAGGAAGCCACCACAGAACTAAATGCCATGCTGCAAAGGAGGTGTGCAACATCAGTGCAAAATCTCCCCGACTCCAACTCCTTTGCAGAATGAAACAAAACCAGTTCTGCCCCTGGAGGCCATCTGCACCTGCAGAGAAAGGGAGTGAGTTTGCCCCCTACGTGGATAGTCATGAGTAAGTGCTGGAAGATACGTTTTCATCGTACTGACCATTAAAAGTTTTAAATGTTAGTCTTTTGATCATTATACTTCTACAGGCTGAGGTTTCTTCCAGTCAAACTCCTTGAAGCTGATATGTTAGCTACCTAAAAGGTTTCACTGCAGTACTATGATGAGAAAGGGCCATTAATATTCTCAAATGATCTGAAGGCCTTGACTGGGAGCATTATTACAGACTAGTTCTCTTTGTAACAGTTAGGAGTTCATATGTGGAAGTGCCGATTTACACCAGATGTTTATGGGATAATAAAGGAGTTTCATTTATGGCATATGTCTGATCAGTCACACTTTTCAAATATTATTTTAAATTCTAAGCTTTATTTGGGGAGCTTAGAGTTCTCTTATTGCTTCATTAAGAGTTTATAACTCCAAAAGGACAGGAACATAGACTCCATGTTAGTTACTAAAGGTCAGACATTACAATGCAGAATTAGAAAAGGCTTTTGTTAAAATGCACTCACCAGTTAAAGTCAGTGTTTGTAGGCAGATAATACATATCAGATTTTGAATAAATTCCTTTTATTGTGGAAAATTGTAGATTGAAAGGGAACTCGGGGCTGTTCTTGCCCAGACATGAGTGAAAATGGTATGGGTGAAAAAAGAAAGGAATCTGAAATCTTGATTTAGTTTCATTAATATTCTGCTCAAGAATTTGGAAATGGAAAGAGAGTAGATTTGACAGGCAGGTAACAGTGAGAGAGAGAGAGAAACAATTCACAAGGGAAAGGATGCGAAAACTCACGATGAAAAGATTTTACAAGATAATCTGAACAAGAAACCTGCTTTTGGCTCAGATGCACACTCCAGCTCGTTCATCTCCTGTGCAGGTAAAATGGATCACTTTATTTTATTTGCAGAACACAGATGTGTTTTTGAAATGTATGTGGTTGTGGATTTGTATAAGGAGATCAATTGTGTTAAAGGATGAAAGTTTGTGTGTCTGTTCTTTCACCATAATACATTTTTTTGGGGGGGGGAACTTTTGTTTTGGGATTTCTAGACTGCCTGATGCAGAGGATTTCCACTGGGATCTAGAGCCCTTTGCTAAACAGTTAAAATCCACAATATTAAATATCAGTCTAATTTGATGTTAGCTTGATTTAATACTTATACTTTATTAACTGAGGTTACTTCTGTGGTGGAATGCATTAGTTTTTTAACAAGAACGCTACCCAAGTATATAAAGCAGAGAAGGATCTGACTGAAAAGACAGGTGGAATTTAGATGGGCAGATTGTAATTATGACAATATCTGAGCTAGGATTTGACCAGGACATAGTTAGCACCTCTGCTTGTACAAAAAGTGCCATGACATTTTTAATGACCTCTAATGGTTAAGGCCTTTTGTATCTCATGTGAAAGATGGCATATTCGGAGCACGGTGCTCTTCAAACGGCATTGGTGTAGCACTGACTCAGATAGTGCTATGTATTGAAAGCGGCAGCACCTAAGTATTCCCTAGAGGATAGGTATGTCAGATTGGCTGAATGAATCCTCTTGACGTTGTCCTGAAGCTCCTAACAGTTTATGCAGCAAGAGACAAGGATTCAAATTTATCTTCCCCTTCCTGGCAATGAAGAGCATTACTACTAGACTTCTGAATTTTTATAACCTTATTCGTATTTTTAGCTTCTGTCATTTACTGATATATATATTATATTACTAGTCCTGGAAACTGAAAACAAACTTATAAATCGTATATGCAGATAAGCCACCATATCCATCCCAAATCCTTTCTTCAGACGGCTGGTAAGAGAATAACGCATCAAATTGCACTGTTTTTATAACCCTTTTGTATTTCGGGGATCAAGCTAAAACCTTAAAAGCTGCTGAAGACAAGGATGTCTCATAGCATTAGAGAAATAAAATGTTCTGTTCAGCAGCTTAAACCAGAAGAATGGAATGTTTCTCTTTAGTCGAAGCTTAAACTGAAATCTATCATTCACAATGATATATTCTTTACAGCTATGAGATACACTCATTTTTTTTTTACCAGTATCTTTTGGGAAGACAAATTAACTTGTATGATTTGGAAAAGGGAAAGTAGAAAACTGTATTAAAAAACCAAGGTGAATGATACTGATTTAATTCTTTTTCTCCTTTCTTGGATCGATTGTTTACATTTGAGGGACTGTAAAAAAAATTTGGCCTTTTTATGTAGACTCTATTTGCTAAGGGACAATTTGTCTTTCACAAGTCGGCGTCTTATTTATTGTTTTATTTAGGTGACATTTAATATTATTTTTTATTTATATGCCATATACATGCAAGACACATTATACACCTGCATGCGCGCGCACACACACGCAAAATGTCTTGCTGTGTAGATATAAACAGACCAGGTCCCTGCCTCCAAGTGCTTGACATTTGACAATGTTTAAGACTTTAGGACAAATCCTATTCCCTTGATTCATGTAAGCAGTATCATTGGATTCAGTGGTCACCTGGGGTTTACTTAAGTTAAACTACAGAAATAAGTGAAAATTACATGTTTGCTCAACTGCTTTAGTTTGGATAAGACCTTTC
The DNA here is from genome assembly GCF_013100865.1 of Trachemys scripta elegans. Lineage (NCBI taxonomy): Eukaryota > Metazoa > Chordata > Testudines > Emydidae > Trachemys > Trachemys scripta. The sequence goes on from NC_048301.1 coordinate 84,166,015, forward strand.
CTGCCTTCCCCTTTCCTCATTCCTTACAGAAAGTAACCATTTACACATGAGGCCAGATTCTGCCACCCTTGTTCATTTGAAGTGCATTGGTGAATGTGTACCCAGCACTTAAGTGACACCAACCTCGGCAGTATTGCAGGGTCAATCTTTAAGTAAAGATAAAGTGACGTTAAACAATTTCTCCCATGTACTCTGCACAAACAGGCTTTTCTTTTCCATCAGGTGTATATGTCCTATTGCTGGAGTTATTTGTTGTCTTGAACAAACAGTTTGGTCAGTAAAAGGAAATTCCCAGGATTTAGAGACTGAATGTCTCTTACAGTATCCCCCTAAGGCTTTGTCAAAGCACTTGATCTTATTCCAAACATACATGATTTGTCTGTCTGAAATCCTGGTCCCTTGAAGTCAATGGGAGTTTTGGTCTTGACTTAAAACAGGATCAAGGTTTCACTCCAGGACTCCTTTGCTATAGAAATCCCAACATTCAGAGCCCTTTCACACCAAAAATCCTGTCTTTGAGTATTTACAATAGATTTTCATTATGCCTTTATGAGAAGATACTCTGCTTCGTGCTTGAAAGCGTTGGATAGCACCATTGACAATGGTATATGTTTGCTGCTTTAGGGCATCAAAAGTGGAAGCATCTCCAGGAAATCTGATAAAATAGGACTAGGGGATTTAGAGTTTGAGTGGTTCTTACATGACATACTGTGAAATAGATCACATTGTTGAAGGCTTTGAATCTTTCTTGCTACATTTGAAATCTTTCCCTAAAGACATGCCTGGCCAGTCCTACATGTCATATGTGCACCAGCGTACTAGAATGTATCAGTGATTCTTTTTTATTTTCTGCATGTTTAAGTTTACCAATATTCAGAACAGAGCCCTAAATTATTTTGTTAATCTTTAATTATATTAAATCCCCATAGCAAGCCAGTACTCAGCCTAAATCAATAGATTGGTTGCCAGAGAACTCTACAGGGCCAAGGCAGGAAGAATCCTACCCCCAAAGGTACAGAGTGAAAGTAGAACCAATCTATAACCTGTACCCTGAATAGGTTCTGCGGCTGTAGTGCCCCTTCCATCTAGTGGCGTGTGAAAGAAACAGAGGATCATTATTGCTTAGGGTATGCCTATACTACCCACCAGATTGGCGGGCAGCGATCGATCCAGCAGGGGTCGATTTATCGCGTCTAGTCTAGACATGATAAATCGACCCCTGAGTGCTCTCCCATCGACTCCTGTACTCCACCAGCACGAGAGGTGCAGGCGGAGTCAACGGGGGAGCGGCAGCAGTCAACTCACCGCAGTGAAGACACCGCAGTGAGTAGATCTAAGTACGTTGACTTTAGCTTAAATTAGAGTGAATAAATGAAGACTCGGCACACCACTTCTGAAAGGTTGCCGACCCCTGCTTTACAGTCTCTATTAAATGCAGTGTGGGATCCCGCCATGCTTTTTACTTCCACTGTAATCCTCAAACCCTATCTAAGTGGTACAACTTGAATAATTGGAGACAAAAGTAGAGGGAAGTGGTATAACAAAATAAAAATCAATGTTCAAGTATTACATTGCTGTCTAAGGCAGAGTTTGAAATGGGATAGGCTTATGCATTTTTAACCTCACATGAATAGAATGTGATCATATAATTGTGGTCTTAGAATCTGGCACTTTTCAAAAGAGACGTAAAACAAAGATTTACTTTTTATATGCATGTATTAAGTCACATACTGTTTTATCTCCTTTCAATGCATGGGCATAACTCCAATTAATGTTAATGGAATTTACACACATACATAAAGAGGAAAATGTACCCCGAAACTGGTTGCTCTTTGGCTTATCGTTCTGTGATTTTATTACCCTAGGTATGTATGACACATTGCAGTGTTTTCTAAGCAGCTGCTCTTTAGGTAAATTAATATCTGGGGTCTCTTTACTTCTCTCTTGAACTTTAACTACTGTAACAGAGCTTAATGTAAAGCTGCTCATAGCTTATCTCACCAGATTGCTATTTGAAAATTCTAACAAAAACACCTTCATAAACTGTTTCCATAACACGCTAATCTCCTAAACTTCCTGACACTTTAAACTATGATTATAATTAAGTATAAAACCAGTCTTGAAATGTCCCTTTGTGCATCTTCAGTACCATGGGCGTATGCTGCAAAATCCCTCTCACTTCATAGTTACAAAATAGGAATTGTTAAGGAAATAAAGACTGAGGGTGTAGCTTTGGATACGGTGAATAGCATCATTCCTTAAGACTATGATCTTGTTTTTATTTGAATTTAGAGAATTAGCAGATTGGATGCTATGGGTTTTTTTGCTATTTGCTAGGCTGAAGTTTCAGATTTGATTTGACACTGAAAGGAACTAGAATATGTCATGCAGAACCCCATTATTCCCCCTGAGCATAGACTTTTTAAAATGAGGGCTGGATATTGAATTGCAGACTTACATCATTGTTGTTCCCTGTGGTAATTACACTAAGAATACATCATAGCATAGTATATAGTTGTAACACTCCGATAAAGGTTGTGTCAGGACTTCCGTTCTAAATCCCCATTTTAAGTGCTTTGATCACTATTAGAAAAATCATGTTTGATTTCAGTCCTTGTATATAGGTTTTCAAAATAAAATGAAATCTAATCCTTCCTTTACTACTCTGATTTAAATAAAAAAGTCCTAAAGAATTTCAAAGTGTTATATATAAATTCAATAGGAATTATTTTTAAAATGTATAGGGACTCTTTCTGCACTGTTATACCAGTTCTATGACAGAGTGGCTCCAGTGACGACATGTTGGTGTAAAACTGGTGTTGCGGAGAACAGGAGAATCAGGCCCACTGAATTTAATAGACAGATAGGGTTTTTTAAATCTACTCTGTAAAATGCTGTAACCGGGATAAAATTTAATACAAAATTGTATGGGATGGATCTGAAAACATAAAGAAATGTTCTAATTTTCTATAAAATCCAATAGGGCTTTCCTATGTAGGCAAGTAACTAGAAATGAATGTTGTTGTATTATAGCTTATAAAAGAAAAATGAGCTATTTCAGTTTGGTTATCCAGCATAATAACTTTTGTATGATCAAACTAATAGATGACACACAAATTGTTCATCAAAGACTGTTACCATTGGTATCAACGGAGGCAGGAGTAGGGCATGAATAGCACATCAGTGTTTTCACTCTCTTTTTATGGGTTATGGATAATGCATATTTTGTTTAAAGTAGTGCATGCTGTAACTACCTTAATATCTCTCCCACGTAATCCTCAACAAGCTAATGAGGCTTCTAGCCTTGTCATTATACAAATATGCAGTGAAAGAGTGGGTGACTGTGCTCCAAGTTGGAGACACATTAAAAAGCATAAGAGTGGTGCTCCTATCTTTTATTCATCACTAATCTAGTTTAATACAGATAATGGTCCAGCTGCAGAAAGGAATTACATTAACAGCCTCTCTTTTCTTGCTAAAACACAAACGTTTATGTTAAATGCTTTTCCAAGTTGCTTTGATTATTTATATTTGTTCTAAATAGCAAATTGTCACATCCACCATCCTCTAAATAACCAGTCTTCTGTGTTACTATAGTAACATGGTACCCACTAAAATATAGGCTCCAGAATAGAAAGGGAAGTTTGGGCTTTGACTCGCTTATTTGGAGGTTTTGGCAGGCGAATTTATTTCCTAGAGCATGTATTTTAGAATCTTAGGAACACTTGCATTTTAACTCTTTCAACCAAAAAGATGTCATAATGCAAAAAAGATATATATTTATATGCTGTAGAATATTTAGTCTCAAAAGGGTTAATACTCCACTATGGTAGACTTTTTCTGACTTCTTTCCTTCTGTTCTCTTTGACTTTCAAATGAATGACTGGTGTTTTTCTAGAGATGAAACTAAGGATACAGCACAGTATTGCCTCTCCCTGACCCCTTCATGTGAAAATCTGCCCATCTTGCTTCCATGACACAATCACTCATCAGTAACCTGAATAACTGAGATCTAACCTAGGTAGATTAGAAATCTAACACTAGTTTTTAGCCTGATGAATAAATCGTCTTGCAAAAATGAATGAGTATGTCTGTTCCTGTAAAGCTGGGAGTCAGTGTGCTTGAAGGTGGTAGGATGACCAGATGGCAAATGTGAACAATCGGGACAGGGGGTGAGGGGTAATCGGTGCCTATGTAAGAGAGAGCCCGAAATATCGGGACTGTCCCTACAAAATCGGGACATCTGGTCACTCTAGAAGGTGGGCAGTAATTGTGTAAACTATAGGAAATGTCATTTTTATATAACACAAAAACTATATTAAAAGAACATCATTGTGGTTAAGTATCAGAGGGGTAGCCGTGTTAGTCTGGATCTGTAAAAAGTGACAGAGTCCTGTGGCACCTTATAGACTAACAGACGTATTGGAGCATAAGCTTTTGTGGGTGAATACCCACTTCGTCATTCATCTGATGAAGCGGGTATTCACCCACGAAAGCTTATGCTCCAATACGTCTGTTAGTCTATAAGGTGCCACAGGACTCT
>NC_048301.1:84180448-84196242 GCF_013100865.1 Trachemys scripta elegans
TGGGGAAGCGCCGGCCGGGGGCGCAGGGTCTGGGGGCTGCCCGGCAAACCGTGAAGCCGGTAGCGCTTGGGCAGCCCTTTTCGCGTGGCTGGGAGTGGGAGGGAGGAGGGGGTGGAGTTAGGGCGGGGTTGGGGCAGGGAAGGGGTGGAGTTGGGGCTTGGCTGGGGGTGGGAAATGGGCGGGGCCAGGGCCCCGTGGAGGGTCCTCTTTTTTAATTGGTTAAATATGGTAACCCTACACCAAATATGTGAACTTCTGTTGTCCTTTTGAACTTAAGATTCAGGGTCTTGCACACTTCTCAAATTATGTGTTGAGTTTGCAAAACTCAGGACTTGTCTGCATGGGGACCCTCAGGAAAATTGATCTAAATTAACAAGAAGTGTGAATTTAGCAATTAAACTAAACCAAAAGTAAGGCCACTTTAATGCCGAATGAGAGGTTCCACACGGGGATGTGTTGGTTTAACCAATTCACTCTAAATGCATATCTTCAGTTAATTTGGATAAACTTTTAATGTGCCCATGTAGACAAGCCAGCCTGATTTTGCAGATCCTTTTTCTTGTAATTTTAAATGCTGCTTTTATATACTCTGAGCAAAAAGCACTTTAAAAAGACTTATTTTAAACTTCATGCAATACATTAGAGTAGGTATCTTTGTAAATGCAAATAGGAAAAGTGAAGCACATGATTGAAGTGGTTGCAAAAGGTTATGCAGAATGTCATGGCAGACCTGAGAATATAATACAGGAAAATCTGGCTCCCATTCCTCAACTCTAACCTCTACAACCCATTTGTCTTTGGTTTATGTATAATCCTACAATTAAAAACAAACAAACTTACATTACGTAGCCTATGTATCCGTTTGTCGGTGATTTCTAAACAATGGTCCAGCGACCCTTATTGGTCTTAGGGAATACAGGACTATAAAAGCAGACAGGAAATGTTGTAAGAAAAGTAGAGGATTGGATTCCTCTAAATCTGCGGACCGTATTCTAATATCGCTGGAGAAGCACTGCCATAGATACTTGGGCTTCTTTACAGCTAACACTTTGTCCATGAAATATTTGTTTATACATTTTTCTGAAATGTGTATTTACCAGTAGGCTGCAAGGGCTCCAAAGGCATCTTTGGAGAGTTGCCTGTAGGACAGTTATTCAAATGGGGTTTTATTATCCTTAGAAAAGAAGCCATTGTATACTAGTTTGTAAATCTTTACTTGAGCAGTTTACTTTAAGTGCACATTAAGGGTGGAGTGTCTGCCTTGATGTTAGAATTTTTTTTTCTTTTGTCTGTTATGACCTTCCAATTGCTTTAAATCTGTGGTTATTTTTTGTGCTAAACTTCCAGTTATGTCTTTCATATTTGATGGGAAAAGCTGCAGCTAGCATATGCTGGAAAAGCTGGTCCTAAATAATAAGATATTGTCTTACCTAGCTGGCAGGAGAATGAATGTAAGGGTTAGCAGGGTTATGCATTAGTTAAACAACAAATGCATTCTTTGATTAAAGCTTTAAAAACTACAACCAGCTGGCTATTTCTAAATAAATTTCTGTCCCTTTGTCTTGTTTGGCGACCACACAATATAACTTGGTGCTGATGATGGTGGTGCTGGTGATGGAAGATGATAGTTTGTCTTACTAATTGAACTTGGATAACAGAGTCCAGAAGTTTGCTCAAAAATTAATTTTGCCACTGAATTTAAGTTCCTGTCCATGCTGATGAGTCAGTAAAGTCCTGTTTCATCTGTCAAGAAGTATCTTCTTAAACATACCACTTCTCCTCTGGGACTGAGGAGGTAGGGAGTGATGTTTATGTAAGTGGGGGAATGGTCCCGCTATTGTGGGGAACTTTTCTGGCTTCTGCACTACCCCGGTGAAGTGGGCTAGCGAAAGGATCTGAGTCCTCGCTTCCACTCTCTTTACCCAGAGGCCTCCCTGCCCTTGAGGGCTCCCCTTCCACTCTCCTGTCTGGCAGAGTCCTCGTAACCCCAACAAGGCTGGCCCAGGATTCCTGGGGGGCTCAACCCCCAACCCTGCTGTGGTCACCTAGGACAGGGTGTCCCCACTACGGGGTACTCTCTCTGCACTGGGCACCTCTCTGACCCACTGATTATTCCATACAATTTAAAGCAAATACAAGTTGTTTAATTAACAATTAATCTAAAGAAAAGAATAAGGAAAAATGGGAGAGGTTAAAGGAAAACACATCACCCCGCTCTGTGGCAGGGAACATCACAAACAGTGTCTCTGGACATCAGGGCACTTTGCAGTCTGTTCCTTGTAGGTCCCAGATTTCCTTCTCAGGCCCTGGCTGTGCTGCAGGTATGCTGCGGGTTGGACACTTGCAATGGTGGTGGCCACACACCTCCGGGCTTTGAGTGGTGGGACCCTTCTTCCCAGCGTCAGCCCCCCGTCCGGTTAAGGTCCCCCTCCCGGTCTGGCCTGCAAGGGCCCTTAGCTGGAGGTGTCTTTCTGTGCTGGGCCCTTTGCCCAAGGTCCCCCCTTTGCTGGCCCCACTTGCTCACCACACTTGGCTCTGTGGCTGCAGCTCTGCTCCCAGCACCGGATCTGCTCTCCCTAGGCTGTGTCTCTGGCTCTGTGGCTGCGTCTCTGGCTCCTCTGGATCTGGCATGGTTCTGCTCTCCAGCTCAGCTTGGGCCCCTGCTTTCTCCTTAGCTCGGCCCCACTCAGTCTGGCCCAGGCAATTCCAACTCACACGGAGGATGGCACCCACCTTGGCCTCCTGTCATGCTGATTAGCCTGCCCGCCCTGTCAATCAGGCTGACCTGGAGCATTGGCCTCTCGCCATTGTTCCTGGGGACTGTCAGCCTCAGGGTCCTGATTTCCCATCGACCCTTCCCCTTTTAGTGCTGGGAGCTAGCCAACCAAAACACCTCCACTGAATGTTAGTAAGGGGCAACAGTCCCCTTACGTTTAGTTTAAACTTTGTCTTGCTATACAAACTGGGGGCTAAGCCAGTATCCTGGTGGCAGGATGTTATTGCTAATACAGAATAGTTGATCATAAAATGATGATCTATAGTATTGAATATGATATCCAATAGAAAGTAGGTCACCAAGAAGTAAAGCCTTATACCGGTCAAAAGTTGCACTTTGGATATATCTGTATCAATAATATTTTTCATCTTGAGACTGTTTTATCACTTGTATGTCTTTTGATTCCTTGACAGCTATAGTATTGTCTTGCTTGGATATAAAGCATGTGCTTCTTTCCGCAGCTGGGATGACAGCAGCTCCGTCAGCAGTGGGATCAGTGACACCATAGATAACCTCAGCACCGATGACATTAACACCAGCTCCTCCATCAGCTCCTATGCCAACACACCTGCCTCCTCCCGTAAAAACATAGATGCACAGGTAAAATTTCTGTTTCCTTTGAGACATACAGCAGCATTGATGGAGTTATTGTCTCTAAGCAATAGCTACAATCCCTTAAAGTGAATGAGCCTGTCTATTACTTCATCCTTTCAACAGTTCAGTGTTTTCTTGAAATGAAGAATGAAATGCATCAGCATATTTCTTATAATAGTAACCCTAGACTGTGATATTTGGCTCCTTTACAGCCTTTCAGCAACTCACGCTGAAATTGTTGGAAACCTGACCAGAAATAAAATAACAAACTCCAGCTGTCAGAATTTGTTTTGATCAATGTTTAATATTTTACTCTCAGCACTTTCAACCTTAAGGGCTCAATTCCGTCCCCTTTACTGATGTTGAGCAGTACCTCCACAGCTGGTCCCACTGAAATCAGTGGGGCTACTTGCTCAGGGCCGGCTCTGGCTTTTTTGCCGCCCCAAGCAAAAAACCCTCCCGCCGCCCCCTGGTGGGGAGCGTGGCAGGGGAGGGCGGCAAGCCTGTCCGGGGTCCCGCTCTCCCCGACTGGCTGGAGCGCCAGGAGGAGGGCGGAGAGCCTGGCCATGGGCCCGCTCTCCCTGATCGGCCAGAGCGCCGGGAAGAGGGCGGTGAGCCCGCTGCGGCTCCGCTCTCCCCGGGTGAGCGCAGCCCCCCTCCAGGTGCCGCCCCAAGCACATGCTTGGTAGGCTGGTGCCTGGAGCCAGCCCTGACTTGCTACCCAAAAAAATTAAGGGAGCAGAGTTAATCACTTTTTTCTGTACATTTTTTCTGTTCATTCTCGAAATATTTTACTTTCCAGTTTATTTATTTTTTTTTTTTTTTACAGATTTGCTACTTTGGAAGGCAAGTCTGATCTTTCAGTGTTCCTTTTCTCTTTAACTCCTTTATATTTTTTCAACAGTACCCTTAATACTCCCTTGTGTCAAAATACATTGTGCCATGTGTGCATAACAAGTATGTTTTCTGGAAAGTACTTGGTGTAAACATAATGATCAAATAAGAATTTCTGATATTCGCTTATAAGAAGGTCGCTTTAGGAGGAGTTTGCTTAGCGATTGTAATATGTTTGTGCCTTAAAAGGGTGCAGATACATTATTTCCCACATCTGCTCTGAATTGTGCTAAGTGCTAGTTTGGCTGCTGCCCTCCACACCAAAAGTGATGCTATATGTATATGGAGCTGATGTTAAGAAAGGCGAGCACCCACAACTCCCATTGATTTCACTGAGGGTTGTAGGTGCTCAGCACCTATTGAGAACAAGCTTAGAGTTGGTAAAGTGCTATGGGACTGTAAGTGCTTTTTAGTCTTTATTTTAATGAAAATTAACACTAGTGGCCTAAGCAACTTCATCCAGGGTCAAGCTATGGAAGGAGTTCAGCACCTTTGTCAATCAGGCCATAGGTAGTTAGTAATTATTCTCTCTGCACACATCCCAGTACAATGGTTATCATTAGTGCTTACCACCCTGGTGATGTATGGGAGATGGTGTATGGGAGATACCACCATCTTTCTCTGGATGTGAAATTTGTGACATCTCTGCTACCACAGTGTTAACAATTAAGTGTTAATTTTTTAATAGACCCACTGTATATACAACATTATAAGTAACAGATGTGATTTTTTCTTTCGCACTAGAAAGTATACTGTACCATTTATTAAAGAACAGAGTTTAATTAAGTGAATGCCAGAGTTTAAAGATTATTACACTTTCAGCGGAAATGTAAACACACATTGGCTAAGGAATAGTATTATCTTAAGCTTCCTGGGCTGCACATTATTTTACTTTTGGCAGTATTTCAGTAGACCGTAAATTTCATATCCATAGGCATCATGCATACAACTCTTAGTGCTCAGAAACCACATATCCAAATACAGCAGCAGATGTCCAGTAATTTCATTTTCATACAATAGATTGTTCATCACTAAACGTTGCAATAACATACGTGGTTTTCTTTTCATGTTTGATACTAATTTTGTCATGAAAAGTGCAGGACTGAAAAACCCATTTTTGTTCTTTCTAAAACAGCTTATGAAGCCAAGGTGTTTCTGTTATCACAAATGGGACACAGGGTGTCTTATTTTGATATCACATGTGGCGTTGCAAAGGGATCCCTATATGGTTACAATTTTTTTAAGGGGGAAAGGGGCAGGTTGGACTGGGTTCTGAATCTTTTTTTAATGGCTGTTTTAATGTAGAAATGTGGTTGCTGTGAAGGGTTGCACTGCCTAAAGTACTGTGTTGCAAGAGTGTATGACTCTTTTTTGCCTGGCCATGAGGTTCATATTTGAGCCTACGTTAAAGATTTAGCCTCTGGTTATGTCAGTGATTTCATGTGTGTTTGAAATTGCTAATGCAAGTCCTCCACCAAATTGGAGAAAGGAGTTACAGTCGTTGAAGCACTTCTTCAAGCATGTTACAAAAGGAGTTACACAGGCAACCTGTGAGTTTTCCCCAGAATTGTTAAATTAGAAGTGTCTGAACATTAGAATACAGTGAGGAGAATAAAGGCAAGTGACTAAATATTAGTCTGAAATAGATGACTGAGTTTGACTCATGCCTTGTAGTGGGTCAGATTCTAGGAAGTATTTCTAAGAGATCACAATCTAATAGCACCACCAAACTTACTTCCCTTTCTCCCACAACCATTCTAGCATCCAAGGGAATGCAAGCTTTTGGTAGAACAATAGGGTTCCAAACTTGCATAGGCAGTACAATCTAGTGATTGGCGGAGGGATGCTCCCCTGGGATGCCCACGGTGGTGAGGCACCTCATCAGCACCAGTTCTTAAGCATCAGGCAGCCTGGTCTGTGCCTGCTGTGAGTCAACTCCCTGAAGCCACTCACTTCTGGCAACATAAGTGCTACCTTCTAGACCTCTGCAGGCCTTGCTCCCTCTTTGTAGATTAGTGAATGGCACACACAAATCCCCAAGCCATCTCCAAGCATTCCCTGTAGTGTCCAGTCCCTTATCCACTGAACACTCACAGAAATATCAGGTCTGCTGTTCCGAAAGGAACATGCAACTTAGGACCAGCTCTTTGCTTAATACTAGAGCACTGACATATAGTTATACTGAAAACAAGAATATTATCAAATACTAGAGATTCAGGAGATAGTGAATAAGGATATTGGAAATGATTCTATCTAAACAAGTTCATTACACGCTCTCTAGAGGCTAAACTTAAGTAACAGGTAAAGTTACTGAGTAAAGAAGTTTATCTCACCCAAAGTTCTCTTTGGTGTTTTCAGCCAAGGTTGGCTAAGCGCAGTGGTGGATTAATAATTTTGCCGTCCCTAGGCCAGGAAATAATTGCTGCCCTGGCCCCGCCCTTTTCCCGCCCCCATTCCAACCCCCTCCCCAAAGTCCCCGCCCCAACTCCACCCCCTCCCTTCCCCTATTGGATCCCTTCCCCAAATCCCCGCCCCTGGCCCCGCCTCTTCCCCCGCGCGCAGCGTTCCCCCTCCTCCCCCTCCCACCCTGCCCCGCAAAACAGCTGTTTCGCAGCGCAAGCGCTGGGAGGGGAGAGAAATAGGACGCGGCGGCGCGCTTGCACAGGAGGCGGAGGTGAGCTGGAGCAAGGGGGCGGGGCGCGGAGGAGAGCTTCCGCCCCTGCAAATTTGCCGGCCTAGGCCTTGTTGGCCTAGGCAATAATACGGCACTGGCTAAGCGCCTGTGTTCATGAATGCAAATGTGATGTCCGTTTACTTCTCTAGGTGCAGGGTCTTCTAGAAATACCCCCAAAATTCATCGTCTTTACTCTTACACAGGATAACCTCCCATGGCTCGTTTTTTCCTGCATGCTCTTTCCTGGTGATTTCATCTCCCTTCATAAACATTTGACTTTGTATGTAAATGGGCTTCCACTGTGTTAGCTTACAATGCTTAATATACATCCCAACAGAGAGATGGTGACTATACCTTGGTACAGACTCTTAAAAACATATTTTCAGTATATCTGTACATACATTTGGTGGTGATATTGATGATCAGTGTGACACCAGCTTTCATTTGAGACCTCTCATGACATTCTTTGGTGAACCAAAATGAGTTCCTGTAACCCACTTCCCTGTTGGCATTAAGGGCTTCTTGGGTCACACCAGGATGCATGGGTTATATTTGCAATTCTGCCATTTACTTGCCGTGACCTATTGCTCAGTTTACCCATTTTATAATGCCTGTGTGAGAGAATTATGAGACTATCTCACAAAAATATTTAAATTCTTTAAAGAATTTCTGATGTGTTTTGCTGTCCTTAAATGAAAGGTGCTGTTAACTGCAAATTATTATTCACAAAATACTTTATTTCATCTCTTAAAAGCCAAATCCTAATCTCACCAACATAGAGCAAGTTAATGGGCTTTGACTGTGGGAATCTTGCTCAGCTTGGGAGTGGACTCAGAAGTAATGCCGCAGCTTATGAAAGTGGAGTGTTATATATTGGCCACCACGCTCCTCCCTCTCTTGTATTCTTTGCTTAGACCCATGTATTATGGTCTTTGCCTATTCGTATTTGTCTTCTTCTATGTGGTGAGCCGCAAAGACCTGGCACAGAGATCTTCACAGCACACAGAGATGTGGTGTATCCGTTCTCAAGGGTCCCTACTGCTTTGGTCCCCGTGTCACAGGTTCAGAGCTTTTTAGTTGTGGTCTTACAACATCTGTTTAAGGGAGTGCAGGGTTTGGATTTCAGATAATTAAAGAGAGATTGTGGAGCTCATGCATGTGAAACTGGGAGCCCAGACCAACAATACAACATATCAAAAGGGGAGGGCCCTCACATGTTAGTCTCTGTAGATGTAATCAGTAATACATATGCAGTATTATCTTAACAAAAGAAACAAGAAAGGCAAAACAGAAACAAATCTAATTCTGCTAAATACAAGACCAAGGAACTGATATTTAGATGTATTGAGCACCCACAACTTCAACTGAAGCCAATGGAGCTGTGAGAATTCAGCACCTCTGAAAAACTGACTGTAAATGTGGTAAAAGTTTAAATCTATGTAGAAAATTCATGGAGGTTGTCCCTTCCCACAACAACCAAAAAAACCCCTAAAATTCCATCATACACATCTTCTGATGGGAAGTAAGAATTAGAAGACATTTGAAAAGAACTCAAACTGCAACAAGAATTGGGAGAGAGAATGAGATAAAATAGCTTGGAAGTTTTGCTGGCAGTAGATTAAATGCTAAAATAATTCACAAGAAAAAGCAGTTCCTTCACAAAGGTAACAGCAGCAGTAAATTATCAGATGAGTCAAGTTATCTAAAATCAAGACCCCATTATTTGGAAAGGAAGGTAACTGAACCTTTAAATGGAACCTTTTTAAACCAAGCAAATCTCTGGGTTTGCTATCGTAGTCATAAAGTTCTAAGAGTCTCATTAGCTGGTTAAGGTTGCTCCTGACTCAGCCAGTTGTCAGTCCTTGTTCACCTATTATGTCCTGTGCGCCTTCTGATGACCTTCAGCAGACAGCTGCACCCCCGTCTCAGGATTTCCAGGTTCATCCAATTTAATGGTCTCTCAAACTGGGTGGCATTTCAGCTAATGTTGGAATGGCAAGTTTCTTTGTGTTTGGGTTCTGGGCCTCAGCCATGTTTCTGTTCTGTTCTCATTGTCTGGCATGAAACCGTAGCATCTATGGTCAACTTGTTTCACGAGTGGACATGCAAAATTTCAAATACCAGGGAAGGTGATGCTTAGTACAATAGTTGCATCAAATAAAGGAAGGTGTGGTAAAATAATTGCATCAAATAAAGTGTGGTACAATAATTGCATCAAATAAAGTTGAAGAGAACAAAGATGTTACATTGTCAGAGAACTCGCTCTTAGGCACTCTCTGGTGGTGAGATTCTATCTTTCTTTTGTTTTCCAAAGGCAAACTAGAGAAGTGTAAAGTAAAGGAACATTTGTCAGTAGGCACCCAAAAGTGTGTTAAGCACTTCGGTGACAAGTAGACATAAGTCCTACTCTGGAGGGTTTGTAGGATGATTAGACAATGGACTGGGAGTAGCATACACAGGAAGAAGACGACTGAGTGGTGATGATAGGCTTGGATTTATTGGTTCCATTTTTTGTTTGTAAGAGGTAGATAAACTTAGGCAGTAGTTAAGTGAAGCTACATTGTAGTGAAGAACACCTGGGAGATGTAGCCAGATTCTGTTGTTTTATGACAAAGCTGATATTGTTCACAAGTTTATAGTCACAAACATTAATCCCCAAATCTTGTATCCATCAGAGGGGTGTAAGAAGAAAGCAATATCGTGTTTCTCAGAATTTGGGGATTATGCTGAGACCACTTTTTTTGAATAGTGGACTATGTTTTATCATTTAATGAGCTAATAACAAGAAAAATAAAATAGCCCCAACTATTTCATACAACTGAAATAAACCATTACAGTTTATGGTGTTGGCTTTCATATACTGAACACTTAGAGGCTATTTTTTCTTGATCTCTTTTAAATATCACTGTAAAAGGCAAAAGAAATTAAACCAAAAAATCCCCTTCACTCATATAATATTAGGGATGTGATGTGGTGATCAAAGAAAATAAATTATAAAACTATAGACAGATTCAGGGAGATGGGAGGTTTCAAAATAAAATGTTGTATCTTGCAGAGAGCATATTAAATTGTCAGTCACTTTTTTCTGTATTTACTTTTGCCATTTTGCTGATTACCCAGGTATCTGAGGGTGTTTTTTAAAGAAGCTCTTGGTTAGTTAAGACCAGATCTTTTGAAGTTCTTGAAAGCCTAATACAAGGTTCTCACCACCCTCACCTCCCCTGGGGCCAGTGGGATGAAAGCACTTTTCAGCATGTTGCAGAAACAGGCCTTAGTTAGCCTCCTTCTGCACAACTCAGTTCAGTGAGACACAAGCAAGTTTGGATTGACAGTTGCTTCCATGAAGGTGCTGTGATTAGAGAATAACCTTAGCTATCACTTGGAGTTCACATTCTCCAAGATGTGGGTGGTGGTCAACTTTTATAATTGGTTGTGATATTACAGACTTCCAATTGTTTATCACAAAATAAGTTTGGCAGGGGAAACCTAATTCAGTAAGAATTTTTAATAGGTGTATCTTTTAATAAACATTGTTAATAGGAAAGGAAAGGGAGAATGGGTTTGGGAATATATAGGATAATATAATGGGATATTGATAGGGTTGTGTGGAGTTTGGCTATGGTTTGTTCAGGGGGTTATTCCATCCTTGAGCGTGGTTGTTGCAGAATTCTCCATAAAGCATCTGACTTTATAAATGGGATGTGCAGTAGGATTGGCAAAATATAAAAAAGTAAGAGATGGAGTTTCAGTGCAAATTATGAACTAACTTGCTTTGGGGATTTAAGTCGGATTTTAATGTGCTTGAAAGTGGTATAATGGGGTTTTATTTCTCTCCAGATCTTGGGTGTCTTTTTAATGGGTTAGATTAAAACTAACAGCATTCCACATCTCTGTCTATGCAAAAAGCGACCTCATTGTGCTCTTAAGATCAAATTGCCAGACGAGAGGTAGGAAAGCAGCAAGAACAAAGAAAACCTAGCTGCACGTGTTTGAAATGATCTTTATGCATTGCACTGAAAGGGTTCACATAAAATTCAAGGAGGAGGTAAATGGCAATGAACTGAGTATTTTCCTTATTATTTATTTAATCAGATGTTTGGTGTGTGTTGGATAGTTGGTTGGTTTCTGGTTTTGGCTTTTTAGTGATTGTTCCCCAGTGTATCAAAAAGCAAACACAGTTAGTAGAATTCATTTATCTTGGCTTTTGCCTGGCAAAAAGCAGGCTTAACAAACAAAAGTAAAATGTCTAAGTGTAATCAAAAATTATTAGTGATTTTTTTTAAATCAGCTTGGTGGTTCTAGATTTTGAACCCTAAAAAAAGGAAGGATTTCAAAAAGGAATTTGCAGTAGAGATTCTGTTATGATTTATTGTTTCCCTTAGACTGATGCAGAAAAGCATTCGCAGGTTGAGCGGAATTCCCTGTGGTCCAGTGATGAAGTCAAGAAATCTGATGGAGGATCAGATAGTGGCATAAAGATGGAGTCTGGATCTAAATGGAGGCGAAATCCTTCCGATGTGTCTGATGAATCTGATAAAAGCACTTCTGGTAGGAAGAACACTGTCATTTCACAGACTGGTTCCTGGAGGCGGGGCATGTCAGCTCAGGTTGGCATTACTACACCGAGGACTAAACCTTCAACTACCTCAGGCTCACTGAAGACACCTGGATCAGGTGAGGAAAAATGTAATACACAGGCAGGCCAACAGTTTACAATGGAGAAATAAAATGCTTAACTGCTTTCCTGTGGCAGGAGCTGAACTTCAACTCATTCTATATTTCCTCGTAGATTTTGTGTGTGTGTGTGTGTGTGTGTGTGTGTGTGTGTGTGTGTGTGTGTGTGTGTGTATGTATATACAAGATACTAAATCTCTGTGTTTCTGTTTTATGGCTGTATGTGAATTTTAAATGATACTTATACTAAAATGCTTTGAATATTGTTTGCCTGTTTTGAATGTCCCTTAAATTAGACTGTTCGTTGGACACAGTGTTTGCAGTTCAATATTCTTGTTTCTTGTAATGGTAATTAATGGAACTCCATTTTCATAGTCCTGGATTAAGAGTAACTCAGAACCTAGACTTCATGTGGCTAAGGATAGTTGTGTGAAAGAAGCTTTTTCACTGCTAAAATAGCAAATGCATCTTAATTTATATTAAAGCAATTTTCAGATGAACTTCATCAGAGCTCTTAGCACATGCAAATTTGTGCTTGAGCATTAATAGTATTTGTGCATGCAAATAGATGAATTACACTTTCACTCACACTTTGTTGTATACCCTATTGTGAATGGAAATTTCAAGGTCTGGTTTGAAAATGTGACCTTCACCAGTTATATACACATTTTTTCTAAAGCTTATTTATTGTTGCCATATCATATCACTTCACTATTGACAAAAAGGGATCCAACCAATGGTAGTCATGAAGGAAAAACACTTCTTATTTATCTGTCACTCTTACTTAACAATCTGTTCACTGTTTTTTGTATTCTCAAGGTAAACACACCAGATACTCTCTCCTGGCAAGTCTGCATATATAACTCTGAGTAGTGCATTATAATTTAATACAAACTGGATCATAATTCTTAACCACACTTCTGTGGCTAGAATACTTTTGTTTTTCATGATGCTTTGATGCTTACCCTTTGCTTAGCATTTTCAATTTAAGCATTTGACTTCTTTTTCTATTTTTTAGGGAAAACTGATGATGCCAAGGTATCAGAAAAAGGTAGACTTTCTCCTAAAGCTGGACATGTTAAACGTTCTCCATCAGATGCAGGACGCAGCAGTGGTGATGAATCCAAAAAGCCTCCCACAAGTAACTCTAGAACAGCTGCTGCTAATACAAATACATTTGGATTTAAGAAACCGAGTGGGTCAGCTGGCGGCATGACTATGATTACTGCCAGTGGCGCAACTATCACCAGCAGATCAGCTACACTGGGCAAAATCCCCAAATCATCTGGACTCATGGGTCGGTCCACTGGTCGGAAAACTAGTGTTGATGGCTCACAAAACCAGGACGATGGCTACTTAGCACTTAGTGCCCGCACTAATCTTCAGTATCGTAGTTTACCCAGACCCAGTAAATCCAGTAGCAGAAGTGGAGCTGGTAATAGATCTAGTACCAGTAGCATAGACTCCAACATAAGCAGCAAGTCAGCTGGGTTGCCTGTCCCTAAAATGAGAGAGCCAGCTAAGGTATCCCTCGGAAGCTCTCTGCCAGGTCTAGTCAACCAAACAGATAAAGAGAAAGGGATATCGTCTGACAACGAAAGTGTGGCTTCATGTAATTCTGTTAAAGTGAACCCTGCATCACAGACTGCTTCTAGTGGAGCTCAAAGCACTCACCAACAAGGAGCCAAGTACCCTGACGTGGCCTCCCCCACTTTGCGCAGGTAGGCACAAAATTTATTCATTGTGGAAGTACATTAACTGGAGTTACACAATTGTGGCTGTTTAGGCCAGGGACTGGCTAAGTTTTGTGGGCACTTACTAATGCGTGTGCTAGGTTGAGGTCTTTGTACTGAAATTTAATTTCACAGCTAGTATATATATGTGCTAATCAGGGCCAGCTCCAGGCACCAGCTTGTCAAGCAGGTGCTTGGTGCGGCCGCTCCGGAGAGGGGCGGCACGTCCAGGTATTCGGCGGCAATTTGGCGGACGGTCCCTCACTCCGCCTCTGCTTTTCTTTTTTTTTTTTTTGGCTGCTTGGGGCGGCCAAAACCCTGGAGCCGGCCCTGGCGCTAATAATATTGTAAATATTTATTGCATTACGAGACAGCAGCAAACTTAAACATTTGAAATTGATTGTTAAACCCTCCCCAAAATGCTCGCAGTTGTGGCTGATTCAGAATAAAGTTAGTACTTGAAAACATTATAAAGGCTGTAATATAAACCCACAGCAACAAGGTTACAGGCTCCTGTAGAACTATTGATTCCACCCCATTGTACTTACACATCGTGCAGCAACACAGGGAAACTGTCCAAAGTTCAGCCAGATTTACATGTGGAAGTCAATGGAGTTACTCCAGATTTGCATTAGTGTGAGAACATAATTTGACCCAGTATATTTACATTTGTTCACTTACTTGGCCCAATACAGTGTCTCACTCTGTTGCATGTATCGTTGTCCTGTGTGGTGAGACTCTTTACCTTAGGTTCCCAAGTAGGGAGGTACAGAGCAGCTTAACTAAAGGTACTATGTCAGCCGCATTGAATTTTCTTATTTTTTACAAAAATCTTCTTACATGTAATGATCTATTTCCTAGCTCTTTCTGACTGTATATATTCTCCTCCCTTCCCCATTATTTTTAACACAAGTACTTGGGTGAGTGGGAGTTAATTTCCTGGCTTTTCTGCAGCATTTGCATCAATGTCTTGACTGTAGCAAATATATACATTAAAATTATTTTCCACTTTAATTTGACATCGTAAGTAACATAGTCTCTTTTGAGTTGCAGTGTTCTGGATTTCATTGTTGTCTTGACATCATAATTTCATCTCCATACAATTACACTGACATTATCCTACTTCAAATGAAGTGAGGATGTCACGTTCCATTCAAGTTGCCAACTTGAGCGTAACTCTTGTAATGGTAGTTTGGGTTCCAGCTAGGCACAAAAGGAATACTTCATTTCTTTTTAGGTGAATGGCCATCTTTGAAAAGCCTGTGCAAGTATAATTCAGCATGACCTGGTAGTTTAGTGATTCTCCTATTTCTGGACATCATTAGAAAAGTTATGTCTAGCTGAAAATTTAATTTCTAGCAATTACTATTTTAAAACAAAAAAAACTAAAAGATTGTTTGTTGTTATGATATTACATCATAAATGAAACATGTCCATGTTGCTTGCCTCAAATATATTAATAATCAAACTCAATCATACATTTCTGTTGATGACCAGAAAACCATTTTGCTAGATCCTTCATTGGTATAACATTTGAACTACATGCAACTTTTTAGAATAGACACTGAGAGAATATCAGGTGTCTTGGAGAGTTTTTTGTGGAGGAGGTTAAGGTTTAAGCTAAACCTTCACTTTCTTTGTTAGCTATTTCATTCTTCAGTTGTCACCAGACTATGTACATAAATGTATGTCTGGCACAGCTAAATCGTTTTTAGTGGAATTTGCCCTGTGTGTGTATTGCTGGGCACTAGCCCTGTCGTGTAATATTGAGAATTTTGTTGCACTCTTTGTGTTTAATTAATATTCCATGCTGATTTTACACAGAAAATAAGCATCTGTAACTATAAAAAGACAGCAGTAAAGACTGCTACGGCTATATGTTAAATACTATCAACCTTAAATCTGAAAGCAAATATATTTTCTACACTTATATGAAGAGTAAAATTCCATAATTACAATTATTTTATGAAAGTCTAGCCCTGTCTTAATTGTTCCAGCATATCTCATCTAGCACTTTCTGTCATGTGAAAACAATTTATATTACATAGAAGACCATGCATGTTTTTATGCCACTTGTTTGTGAGCCTTAGTGTTCACTCTTCTCCTGATGCATCCCTATGGACACAACCCAACAATCAGCTCAGTTATGCCTGTTTCTTATCAAAACTAGGAGAGGAGCAAAAATATTCTTATTGTCTGTAGGATTTCTCCTTCCAAGGTTAACCTTTATTCTGACACTGCCAACTTGCTGAGTTGGGCTGGTTCTGCATTCAAAAGGTACATTCTTCAGACCCCAACTCCTTGGATGTTCAGCTCCATGACTCTTTTTTATTTATTTAATTGCCTCATTTAATTAGGTTTGAGAAGCAGCATGCCAGGAGACATTATCCATACAAGATCATCCCAGTGGGGCTGGGAGTCAGACATATTGACTATATTCTAGGTGGTG
>NC_048301.1:84201153-84266595 GCF_013100865.1 Trachemys scripta elegans
TTACCACGGGTCCAGACGCGGCAGGGAGGCTCCCCCGTCGATGCCACGTACTCCTCTCGCCGAGCTGGAGTACCGGCGTCGACGGCGAGCACTTCCGGGGTCGATCCGGGATCGATTTATCGCGTCTAAACCAGACGCGATAAATCGATCCCAGAACATCGATTGCCTGCTGCCGGACCCTCCGGTAAGTGTAGTCGTACCCTAAGGTTGTGTCTACACTACAGCTTATGCTGACATAACTTATGTCGCTCGCGGGTACATATAAACCACGCCCCTGAGCAACGTAAATTACGCCGGCATAAGAGCTGCTTCCGCTGACATAGCTTCTGCCGCTCGCAGAGTTAGTTTTTTTATGCCCTCTCCCATCAGCATAGAATGTTTTCACCACATGTGCTGCAGTGGTGCAGCTGTATCACTACTGCTGGGCCGCTGCAGTGCTGTTCATATTGACATGACCTAAGTGATAGCAAATTATTGCACTTGCTCTGTGATGAAGGCAGAAGGAAATGGTATGAGGGCATCTTTTGACTTTGAGATACTATCAGTATTCACAAGTAGGTGGCTGCACGCCTCTTTAAATGTATATTTTGAAGCATTCATTTAAAGCATGTTCTTTTATTTTTTAAAGAGCCATTTTTGTTCAGTATGAAAAGGGGAAATAGCAAGGCCACTATTGTGAGCAGATGAAATTCATTAGCATGATACCAAATGCATGTATAACACAATCCACACATGCCTAGGAGGCTTTTTTTTTTTTTTTTTTTGGTTGTTGCATGTTTACTTAGATAGGGTGCATCACTTTTTCCTCTGAAAATGTGATGCAGATGTTTATACTTCTCTCCTCATCCTGATTTTTAATCCTCCCCTTTTGTTCTTCTCTGAAGTTCTTTTCTTTTAACTTTTCTACAGCGACCCACATCTTGATAGGAACACTTTGCCTAAGAAGGGATTCAGGTATTGGTGTTTCCACATAGTATAACAGCTTTTGTTGTGGTTTTGGAGCTTTGCTTTGTGTTTCTGTTGTGGCTGTTCGTGGTAGTCTCTGCTTTTGCAGGGGGTGGCAGCAATCTTTCTTTCTTTCTTTCTTTCTTTCTTTTTAAAGTCCTCAAAGAAGGCCTTTTTCCAACATGTTTCTTTTCTTCATCTAGTGGCTTCACTGCTTGAGCAGGAACTGTGGCTTTTGCTGGCTGAATTGCTGAAAAGCGTCTCATAAACCATCATTGGGCTTGATTTGAAAGCAATAATTTGCAGCTTTTATGGCTAGTGCACTAAACTAGGTGTATTCATTTTCACAATACAGTTCCTGGAACCCTGAAGATTTATTTAAGAAAAAATTGATTTACAACAACTTAATGAACATCTTAGGATGAAATTGAAAAAAAAAATCATTTTAAAATTGTTTGCACTTCAGAATACACTTTTAATGGATCTCTAGAGAGACAATCTGTGGGCTGATAAAAAAAAAAAAAAAACCAACCTGACTAACATTTGGTAAATGTCTGTTTCTGAAACACCATTGATACGTAGGGGGTATTGAAATCTAGAAAAAAAAGCACTGAGAAACATTTTTTCTCCCTTAGTAGACGGAAGCAATTTTAGTGACATTATTTACTTTAAGGCTACAAATTAAATGCTTTAAGTCGATGTTACAGAATTCATGGAAAATATCTGGCCAGTTTAAAACATTTAAACTTTGACTTGCTTTATGCTGCTTTTAGGATCACTGAACCGATGGCTTCAAATTGCAGCTGCATTTTATTCTGCACTATAAACACATTGTTCTTTGTGTCAGCTTTATCACATTGAGCTGGGTGCTAAAAGCATTTCATATAATGAAATTTTTGCATAAAATGTTTCTATGCCTGTCAAATGTGCATCTAGTTAATAAACGCTATCTTTTAAGATTGAAACATTTGAGGGCTGAAGAGGTAGGTATTAATTTTGTATTATTTTTATTTTAAATAGGTGTTAAAATTGACTATTAAAGGCCCCAGTCTACAAAGATGTATGCATGCACATAACTTTAAAGATGCGAGTAGTCCTAAATCAGTGACTATAACTATAGGATTGAGGCCTACGGCATAAGAAGATAATGTACTTTTAAAAAACTCTCTTGGCCAAGTTCTTACAAGGTTCATTGTTGTTCTTAATTGGCAAACAATATTTTACTATATTTAATGCAATCTGGTCACCTTTATGCCTAAATTAGATGTTAAATAGAACTCCAAATTAATATGGGTTATGTTTGACTAATTGTTTTTTAATTTGAAGCCAAACCTCTTTATAAAGGTATTAATTCCCCATAAATATTTACTTTCTAAGACCGGATGACATATCTTAGCAGAGATACAGAAACCCATAAGTAAAATTCCATTGAGCTTAATTGGGTGCTATTTTTAAGATAAAAGGGGCAATAACATTAGGGCTATTTTTGGACAAAAGTTATACTCTTTGAGTAAAAACAAATATAGCTATTATTTACAAGCTATTAGACCTCATGTAGGTTTGGTCATTTTAGCTTTTAAAAAAACATTAAAAGTATCTTGTCATTTGTCATCTGTACCTGTTTGGCGTATTTTATGACTATCTATATATAAGCAAATACTTCTCTTACAGTATTTCAAACTGACATCTGTATCATTTCACATCTCTCATTATTATTATTATTATTATTATTATTGTTATTAGTTGTGCAGCACCTACAGTGGACTAGTTACTTCTCACACAGGTATAAGAACAGGGGGAAAACCCTGCTCTGATTAATATCATTGGGAGTTTTGTTATTTACTTCAGTGTAGCCAGGATTAAACCCAGGTCCTTGCCCTGAAGAGAAGGTTAAACACAGTCTCATTCATAATGATGTAATACTATGAATTTTGAACAAATGTGGTATATTTCCAGGGACCCTATGTATTAATGTCTCCCTAATATGAATCATTGCAATACACCTTGTTTAAAGGCCTACCTTTTAATGGCTCCACTGAGCTGAATCTGATTATAGTATGCCAAAGAGCCATGCTAAAGTACTTCAAAGATGAATTGAGATGTTCAAATAATGATAAAATTGTAGTATAATCTAAAAGAAGAAAAGAAATTCCAAAGTAAGGTGCTGATCCTGCAAATACTGACTTATGTGCTTGACATGTGTTTGCCAAATCAGATCTTAAGGCTCCTTCCCTTGTACTTACCCATTGCAGAATCCATAGTAAAAAGATGCACTTTTTGAACTCCAGTGGAATGAGCTGGGGTTGGGACAAGAGTCTTAATTCAGAATTATATATCTTTTATATCACTTAGTCCTTAAATTTTATCTGAAGATTGTTTTCCCAAATAATATTTCTTTCCAGTATATTTTAAGATAAGTTTTGAAATAATTTCTGGTTTTGTAGGTATACCCCTTCATCCCAACTTCGGAGTCAAGAGGATGCAAAAGAATGGCTACGTTCACATTCAGCAGGAGGCCTTCAGGACACTGCTGTCAATTCTCCATTTTCATCTGGCTCCAGTATAACATCACCCTCTGGAACTAGATTTAATTTCTCCCAGCTTGGTGAGTAATTAAGTGTTATGATAATCAGTGTAACATAATGTGACAGGGTGTACCTGGCCTTTGCAGCTCCCTGCAGTAGGCCCCGCAGTCCTACTTCATCCTGCCTCAGGAAAGGAGCAGTGAAGCTGTCTAGAGAAGCCTCACAGAAGCAGCAAGTCAGAGCCCAGCAGACTCACATAAAAAGAGCTGCAGGGCCTTAGCCAATCAGTTCCTGGGTGGGACCAGAGGGGCATGGAAGGATGCTCCTCTCTGGCCAAAGCAGCTCAAGGGAAACCAGTGTGTGGTTCTGGCTACATTTGCTTAAACTGGGAAAGAGAGGACATGAAAACTTTAACCCTGAGGTATGGGGTGAAGATAAGGAACAAGGTGGGAAGAGGCCCAGGAAAATAGCGCAGCATTGCAGTAACAGGTACGTGGCTGTGTTTATAGGTTCCTGGGTTGGAACCCAGAATAGTGGGCCAGTCGGGGTTCCCCCACCGACCACCACTAAAATTGTGTAAACCCCGAGAAGGTGACAAAGCTTATTGGGAACCCCAGGTGAAAGGCTGAATTTAAAGGGCCCAGAGCTGGTGCTGCCCAGAACCAAAGAGGGCAGCTAGACAGGTTTTGTTGGACTTTTTGCTACCCTGGAAGGGTTTCGTTTTGACTGTGAGACAGCTGAAGGGCTGAGTCACTGAAGCAGGAGCAGCAGGTGCTTAAGAGGTGAGTGCCCCCAGTTACACATGTTATCTATTTTGAAAGTAGTGAATTAGACAATGTACCTTTCTTCTCACAGGTCCAAATGCCCTGCCTAGCTCTGGGTACAGCGTGCTACCATCTAGCTTCAATTCAGGAAGTATTTATCTTGAAAGTAATAAGATAGGCCTTTGGGTGCTGACCAGTCAGCACTGTTCTGTGGTGCGATCAAAAGTGGTACATCTGAATTGACCTTATTCAAAATGGTGCTGTGCGTATAATCAAATGCCCTACATAAGCTATTCACAGGCCTAAACTACTACTAAATTTGGAAGCACCTAAACTTTCCTACGTACTTATATCTACTTCATCTTTAAACTCCAAGCATATTAACAAAACATGATCATCTAAGCTTATAATGAAACCAGACAAAGCTTTATCCATCACAATCACAGACAAGCCAGTGGAATTTTAAGTTGGAAAGTTTACCATCCCTTCATTTGGTAACTTGGATTAAAATAAACACGTTTTTAAATGGAAGAAATGTTAAAGTTGCTTAGAAGAAGCTATAAAATTCTGCTAGCTTTAATTAAATGTACTAGCATATGAAACAAAGTAATTTAAAGTTCCCATAGTCCTGAAATTCTATCCAGTAATAGACTTGCTTTCATCGTAAAAGCAATTGCACACTAATTCCCTGTTCATTTAGGGCCCAGTTTAGATACATAAATCAGTACTTAGGCACACAAGTTGGAACATCTGAAACAGGGGGGTTTCAAAATATTTTATATAAGAAACAAATATATTATTATTTATAAACTTTCATTGTCTTTAAAGAGAGATATACAATATGCTTGAACTCTTGCCTGACACTATTTAAAACCATTTATTTTTCTGTGTAAGTATCCATTTATTTTGTGAGTTAAGCTTTCTGTGTGCTGTATGGACAGTTGTCTGTAGAAATCCTGTTATCACAAACACATCTGTTGTCTGCACCAGTTTAAAATATTTCTTAGTTACCTTTGCAGTTTATTTTGATGTGAAAAACATAAATCCTACGAGGTGACATATATATACTTAATGTACTCTAAACAAAGGTGGTATCTCAGATCATCCATAGTTAAGTTTTTAATTTTTGTATTAATTTTTAAAAATCTATATGCTAGAAAGATAAAGCAATAATATGAAAAAAAGTTAAACCTGTGCATGTGATCGATCTGCATCCTAGTATTTATGGAACAGTTTGTGTACTATGTGATTTGTAGAAACTTGCGTGGTCACTTATTTCCAGTCCAATTTTGAGCTGAAACAAAAATGTCCTAGCAACAATTTGAATGCACAGTAAGAAACAAGCTATAAGCCAATCCAAAATAGTTTTAGTTAAATCAACATCTAAACCAAAATTCCAGATAAATAGAGAGAGGGGGTAACTTCTTAAAGTGTTAGCAGCAAACAAGCTGCATCAGGAGCATTGAATTATATCACTAGTCAAGCCAAACCATATGACAGTCTTTGCAGGCTCAGAAAGTTAAAATGTTGGGGCTTTAAACTACTTTAGAATTTACATGAAGATCAATTATTTGACCATATTTCGTAAGTAATGCAGCTACCAGAAATGAAGTTCATTATGATGTTGTAAATCATTTTTTTCTTAAATAAATCTTCAAGGTTCCAGGAACTGCATTGTGAAAATGAATACACCTAGTTTAGTGCACTAGCCATAAAAGCTGCAAATTATTGTTTTCAAATCAAGCCCAGTGGTGGTTTATGAGATGCTTTTCAGCAATTCAGCCAGCAAAGTGATAGTTAACTTTATCCTCAATAGAAGAGAAAGGTGATTGATTTGGGTTTTATCCTCGGGACATTTTGGGCTCAAGAGATGCCCTGCAATGGAAGTAAACTTCCACTGACTTCAATAGCAAGTGCTGGCATGCAGGGTCAAACCCTTTTGGACACAGGTATAATTATAGCTATTTTCAAAGAAAAAAGAAACTGACCTTTTGTTAGAGAAATAGGAACCATATCTCTGATGATAAATGAGCCCAAGATACCAAGAGAACATAATATCAGATATGAAATTATGAAATCAATAGACAGGACTCAGCAGTCAAATCTTCAACTTGACTCCCAACCAACAGTTTCTCAGTCAGAGAAACAAGTGAATAGTAACAAACCTAATGGAACATCAGACTTCTGGGTGACAAGTTTGGCTGATGTTATCAGTTTTCTCCACAAAGTGATTGAATAATAATAAAAAAAAAAAAACAGGCATAATTTAGCGCATGGACACACACAAAATCCAGAAAAAAGGTGTTCCTGGATGTAGAACTTACATATTCTAAACAACATTGGTCATCATGGGGTATTTGAGGCAGGGGTAATATTTGTATAAAACCCTTGATCTATGTGTTCTGTATGCATGTATGTATGTGCATCACTCAGTTGTAACTTACTGAGATCCCTTTCTGGAAAACAACAATTAAGAAGTGCAGTACTATTATGAAACTAAAATTCTTTGAATTTGTAGCTACTCTTATATCCATATGAAAATGTCAGTCTTTCTTAGAGCTTTGAAGCAAATATTCACAAATTATGCTGTTTATGCAAAAGATCGGGGTTCTTAAACATCATTGCACTGCACCCTCTTCTGACAACAAAAATTATTTCATGACCCCAGGAAGGGGGTCCGAAGCCGGAGGTTGCCTGAGCCCCACTGCCCTGGGTCAAGGGACCCAAGCCCCACCACTTCAGCCACAGGCAGGGGATCTGCAACCTGGTCCTGCCACCCAGGGTTGAAGCCCTAGGGCTTTGGCTTCAACCCTGGGCAGTAGGGCTCAGGCTTCAGCCCTGGGCCCCAGCAAGTCTAAGCCAGCCCTGGCGACCCCATTTAGAGAACCACTGCAAAAGATCATTTAAATTAGTTTGGGCTCTTTACTCCAGTTGGAGAGAGAATTATTCCAAATGAGTTTAGAATTAATTAGTTCCTGCCTATGAGGTGATATTGACATGACTGAGCTTCCATTGTAAACATAAAGACTCAAAGACTGTGCCAAAGCTGACCTTTTTATTTTTAACTTAGTTTATATAGCTCTTGTATGAATCCACTATATTGTAGGAAGGAAAGTAAGCCAAGAAGATATGCAGGCAGAAATTTATATATGATTATAAGAAAACAATCTTTTTTTGGTAGCTGCACAAGAAATAGATATGTGAATTTCCTGTTCTACAATATATTCCTTACTTTTTAGCAAGCCCTACTACTGCGGTCCAGATGAGCTTGTCAAATCCAACCATGCTACGGACGCACAGCCTTTCCAATGCAGATGGTCCTTATGATCCTTACAGTGACACACGCTTCCGGAATAGTTCAATGTCACTAGATGAGAAGAGTAGAACTATGAGCCGTTCTGGGTCATTCCGTGATGGCTTTGAAGAAGGTAAATCAAGCATGTGAAGGCACTGCTAATGGACTGGAAACCGTTTACACTGAAATCAATGGAAAAAAGCTCCATTGACTTAAACAGGAATAGGATCAGACCCATAATCCTACCAATTAAATTATTTAAAATTGAATGTTGTTAAGTGTCAAGTTATTTTGTTCTACCAGTTTTGAAAATGAAGGAGAAAAGGAATGTAAGGCAGAATCAAAAGTCCATTACCATTAATGGAAAGACTCCCATTGATTTCACTGAGTTTTGGATCAAGCTCATAAAATGCAAGAAGAGAAAGACAAACAGATAGTAAGGACTTTGCTGATTTCTGTAGACACGAGTATATTGTCCAGCTCATGTGTAAGACTGAAATTTAACTAAAGGGATTGATGCAGGCAAAAGAATAGCATATTTTAATGGAAGGAATTTCAAACAAGATTTTTTTCTTCTGGGTGCATTTTGAGATTCAGCTTAAACAGTTAAATCAAAGATAGGCTAATATGATTTTCTTTTTTCTCCCCTTTCCATAAACCTACCTTTCAGTGTCAACTAGTTAGTGTGTTTACTTTATTTCATATTAACATTCAGAACAATGATTCAGAAGATTTATGACAAGTATGCAATAAGTGTTAAATTTTTAGGAGTATAAGAACAAATTGTTGCATATAGATTGAACTATGCAAAATATTTTTCCATAACAAGATTAATATTGGACCAAAAGTGGTGGAACTTAATATACAGGTTGGAAGAGAAAAACTTACTATTAGTATTGCAATTTATTGAAAGGCAAGCATGTTAATCTTTTAAGAGGTTACAATTAAAATCTAGGCATTTTCTATGGTTAGATTTCATTTTTCAGGATACATTATGTTGCTACTGTGAGGATAAGGTAGCATGGAGTTTATGTTCACGCAAAGGTCCTTTGGTATCAGCCCCCTACCATCTCTGCATCCCCAAAGCCCTTCCCTCTTGAAGGAAACAGGCTCTGAAAACCTTTACAAAATAAATTCTTTCCTGGGCTGCCTACAGGCTTTGCTGTGGGAGAGTACATCACTAGGTCACTGAGGCAGAGCACACAATCCCTAATGGTGAAATTCTGACTCCACTGAAGTCAATGGGAGTTTTTTTAGGGGGGGTCAGGATTTCACTCTTAAGGGTTGATAAAGACTGGTAGGTTTTACTTAGAATCAGATTCTACTCTGGATTTATACTGGGGTTACTCCATAGACTTTGGTTAATTATTCCACAGTACAACAACCATGTAACCAAGTTGAGTTTGTTACATGGGGTTCCAAAGGGCCTAATTGAGCTTTCTGTGAGATCTTTAGTCAAACAGCCAGTGCTCATATGTTCTCAGTCAGCATGTTAAGATGTGTTATCTCCGTAGGTGCTGAATAACTGATGCCTGTTTGAAATGGAATTCTTTTTTTAGTAAGGCCATCCTGGGGTCAAATTCTCTCCTCGGATACAGGTGATAATCTCCCACTGGCTTCAAGTCACTCAGTCAGAAGGCCTAATAGATTTAATGTTGTTGTTTTATATGAAAAATGATTTGAGGTATAGGAGCCAAATTATTTTTTCCTGTGTGAAGACATTTTATATAACTCTTACCCTTGTAGCAATTTCAACTTACATCTGGATACTTCTGCAAAGATTTGTCTTACAATAAAAAGTTTATGATGGATGATGCAATTTTGTTTACATTCTTATGAAAATTTGCTCTCAGTAGGTGAAAAATCTGCAGTGAATGCTCTGTATATGATTCCATTATGTGCTTACTATATTGCAAACAGATATGCAATTTGTTTATTTTATCTTTCCTTTAGTGCATGGATCCTCTCTCTCCTTGGTGTCCAGTACATCATCTATTTATTCAACGGTGAGTATCGTGCAATGTAAACCCTCAGCAGGAGCCTGCTGAGAAACGTAGTAATAAATATTATTTTGCAGTTGTACAACTTTTTTTAGTAAAACAAATTAATTGATTGGACCAAGTGTGCTAATTGTTTTTGCCATGTAAAGAGGATGGCTCTTTGCATGTAAACATAAATAATGTATGCTACCTATGTAAGGTATTTTTTATGTTCCCAAAAAGGTGTTAATGGATATTTATCACAATACTCATATTAGCCTGTTAGACCCTGATGACCCAGAAGCAGGAGTTAGTCTCTTGAATCAGTGATCCACAACCATTCTAAGGAGGTCTTGATACAAAGGACCATAATGGATAGTCCTGGTCTTTTGTGCCAGCGCCACCCACATTCATTCAATAGATAAAGCCATTTCAGTCTGATAGTTTAGTGATCTGCTAATTAAGAATTCTCTAAGTGGGTCTTAATGCAATGGATTTAATCATTGCAAAGGAGCCATTACTTCTCATTTTGCCAAGAATTTTTGTATTAAAAGTCTTAATTGCATAGTCTCTTAATAATCTGACATTGCAAGAAGATTTAGTGGTATTGTGGGACAAATAATATAATTATAGTGTTTTTTAAAAAGTGTATTATATTATTCTCTTCTAATACTTTCACAAAAGCATCTTACTTCAGATATGTAACATTAAAGGTTACTAAAGGAAAATATATCTGAAAATCTGAACTGGCACTCTGGTCTTTTAAAAACAATGGACAACAATGGAATCTGGGCATTGTGTTAATAGAGGATGACCTTACAAATTGGTATGAAAGTATGATACAACCACACAACTACCATGCATCCATATTTGAAACAATGCTATACTTAATAATGTTATCTTTAAGGGCATGGTCCTGCAATTTTTATTCAGGCAAGTAGTTCTTTTCAAATCAGTGATACTAACTGCATGAAAGAGTTGCAGGATCAGGCCCTAAACCTGTTACCTTTGGTTAAAAAAAAAAAAAATCACCTTGAAAACAAGAACACTTCATAAGTAAGTGCTCACTATGTGAATAAGCCCTCCACCTTCTCTTCCAAAAGTAATTATGGTCACAATGAATGGTGCATGTAAATGTAAGATGTATTTAAAGTATATTATTTTAAACACTGAATATAAGTTTTAGAGTATCAGGATTACTGCTAGTAAATTTAATTTCAAACTAAACAGAGCCAAACATGTTCAGAAATACAGAACTAAGATTATTGATTTAGATTGATATAATGTCAAAGTTTTTAATGGTGAACATGGTGGTACTCAGTGGAATTATTCATGTGAATAAAGTTGCCTGCAAACATCTATATATGCTGAATCAATAAGTAATAAGTAAGGACTCCTATTTTGAGTTTTACTTGTAAAAAAAATTTGACCTATGCTAGTAATGAACTATTGTAAGTTCCTCATATGTTTTTTCCTGATTTTTTTTTGTTGCAGCCTGAAGAAAAATGCCAGTCAGAGGTAAGGAGCAATATGGGTTTTGTAAATATAAACTTTCAATCTAGACACTTTGCATGAGTGTCTTACACCTCTAATTCGGTAGATTACGGTACAATAAACTAATCTTTTAAATACAATATTTAGATTCGCAAGCTACGAAGGGAGTTGGATGCATCCCAGGAGAAGGTGTCAGCTCTAACAACTCAGTTGACTGCTAATGTGAGTACAATTCAGAAAAATCGAGGCTGATAGATAAATTATGTAGTGCACAAATCACCATCCCAGTTTTCCTAATTAGCAAAGAGATCACTAGTCTATAATAATCAATTCAGGTCACATATTTGTTAAAAATAAATATATCCATTTTGGGTCAATCTGAAAACAAAAAGCTGTCTATTCTAGTGTTCAATTGATTATTTAAAAAAAAACATTAAATACAGTTATACTGATTTGGCTATTCCTTTTGTATATGTACAGCATGGAGGTACATAGGTTTGGTTAATGCTGGAAGAGATTCTTTGAAGACTCAGTTCTCATCATAAAAGTGGGTCTTTCATTCACATATAGGTGTCAAAGGGGTCATAAGAGACAGATGAGAATTACAGTGGGTGCCCATGAGAAATGGGAAACCTGATTTAAATGCATTATGTTTTCCCATAGCATACAAACCATGCAACAGTGTGGGTTGATGGCAAGGGTAGACAAAACTGACTCACAAAAGGGGCCCTGAGAACCAGTTTATGGCAGGGTCTACGAAGCATAATGCATCTGATTCAAATCAGAGTGTGCTGTGTTTTCACTTGTTTGCCTTGAGGAATATTCACTACCATGAAATAACTATCTTTGCATGCTGTTTGGAACAAAGGATTGAAAACCAAGGACACATTGGGGTTTTAATCCCCATTGAGTCAACACTGTGTAATCACAGGTGGCTGAAATCCTGGTTAAAAAAAACCCAGAAGCTCACTGGAGAAATAAGTGATTCCAATGTAAATAAGACAAAAATGAATATTGACCATTTAAAAACCATTCTAGGATTATGGGATGGGTAGATGTGAGAATTCAGTTACCAAAGCGGAAATCGTGGCCATTAGCTCTTGAATGAGTGGTAATAGCAAATATATCAACAGGAAGAATGAGTTTGACCTGAGTGATACTATCCTTCACAAAGTGGAAATCAGAACTAGAGCTAATGTATATCAGTGTGTTGGCGATACACACTTGAAAAATACAAAAGGGAAGCCAACTGAATTGTTAACATATAGGTTAAGGAAAGAAAATTAAGGCTACATTTAGTTCTTTGCCACATTCCAGGAGCAAAAAACAAAACAAACCCAAAAATGAAAGTTGTTAACTTTGCCCTGCAGATGCAAAATACCTGACTACATCAAATGATTTCATGCAAACCACCTCATTTGTATCTAATATCTTTTTAAATTCATCTTAATATGTAATGTCTACAGAAAAGTGGGCTTTGCTTTCTTAAATGTAGGCCAGTTCTTTTACAGAGTTTTCTTAAGTTTGTTTTTTTGCTGACAGACTATTCTTGAATTACTCCAGCTTCTGCTCCTTACAACAAATTACGCAACTGTTCATGTAAGCTGGGCTCCATTTTGCACTCAAGGGGCTGCTCTGCCTACTGATTTGGAAGAGTAACCTCTTCAGACTTTAGAGAAGAAATAGTCTCTCTAGGGCAGCAATTACTTCCCTTCTTTGTCTATATTAAGAAGCCATTCAGCATCCCTGCCGTTATTCCTCCTTCAAGGAGGAGGAACTGCTCTTTCCAGAAACTTCTAGTCTCAAAATAGTTTTGCCTGGTGCTTATGGTGCCATTGTCTGAACAGATTGTCCTCCATGTTGACACTCCATTTGCTTTTTGTAAAATTAGCAACATTTATACTTTCTTTTTTCCATTTCATTTTCTCCAGAGTGAATTCAGCACTGCTGTAATGTGCTAAGGCCCTGACAGCCCTGAGTACTGCAGGTCCTTATTTATCCACAAAACAGGTGCAGCTGAGTCACTGGCAGTACAGCCTTCCCCAGACTGTCCTACCAGTGTGCCCCAGCCTGAACCTGGGGTGAACCACCTTTCTGCAAAAGGTTACTTTATTTCCTGTGGCCACTTTGCTGAGACTACCATCGCGGGTGTTTGTTGTGGTGATAATTTTGTGGAAAGGGCTTGTTTTCACTTAAAAGTGAACCAAGACCCACCAACCTATTTCCTATAGCCCACTGATAGGGTTGCCAGTTTGGGTTGGACATATTCCTGGAGGTTTCATCACATGACATAATCTTTAATTAAAGATTAACATTTAATTCCTGGAGACTCCAGGACAATCCTGGAGGTTTGGCAACCCTACTCACTGAACAATTACTAGATAGTAACAACTTATGGTCACTTTAAATGGTTTCAAAAGGGCAACTGAAAATGGAAAGGCTCTGTATCTGTTTACTTATCCCTTGATCCATGCAGTCCCATTCACCGTATGTTTTTCACTTTCTCAAAGATTTTAAATGATATTCCTCATTGTTACTGAACAGCATCCCCCCCACACCCCAAAAGAAATTATTCAATCCAGTGTTTTTAAAATAAACGTTTTGGTTTTCCAACACATGTAGTGGGTATTTAACTTGTGTTATTTTCAGCCATTTTTCTCACAGTCTCAGCCCTGTTTATTTTCATAGGGTCTGAGGGGCATGTCAGCCACATATATCCTCATGTTATTGTACCATTCATGTTTGTTTTCATTGTGAGTGTGAGAACAGTTATTTGGGATAAATCAGCTATGTGCTGATGAAGTACAAGTCTGGAATGGCTACATGAAAGGTTTTACCATTTTGTATATACATAGATGAGAGTGGACAGTTTTAAAAAATATATAGATAGATAGATATATACACACACAATTTGTACTTGCTCAGTGTATGTAATTATTTTTGATCTGAGAATAAAATATCATTAGTTTATTTTGATTATCATCAATTGTCGTGGCAAAGGGTGGGCAAGTATGTATTCAATATTAAGTATATTAATGGTTTGTCAGGGATATATTCAGGATTAACTTTTTGTGAGAATACACTTAATCTGGAATAAGAGTGCCTTATTCCAAATTAGCTTAATCTAGGTAAATTAAGATAATTTGGAATTCAGCACTCTTTATTCCAGAGTAAGAACATCCACAGATGGAATATATTGGGAATTGTTAATCCACTTTAAATTCACAGCCTGCTTATTCTGGCATGGCACTGGGGAAATGATTCTTCTGTCTCATCAAGTTAATTCTTACTATTCCAATCTCTCTCTTCTGGTCGGAGACTGTGTATTAAATGTGATTATTTTTTCTTTGCAGATTGTGAGAATATTTAGTGTCTTATAGATCATGTATTCTGTTGCTACTGCTCGCTGATGTTTTGTTTTTTTAAAGAAAAGGATCAGAGGAAGGCTCAAATCAGAATTTTGGGGCCATTCAGATACAGGTCTAAAATTCCAAACTTCATTACTCTGGCCATTGTCATTATAATGACCTGAATAAAAAATTTAGATCTGACCACCACCAAAGTTCAGGGAAGTTTTAATCATAAACTCAAAAAATAACATATAGTATAGAGGTAGGGTAGGGTAGGGTATGGCAAGAAAGGAGAGATTTAAAAAGAAAATGTCAGGTTATTAAGGGAAATGGGTCCTGAAAAATGGACAATGAGCAAAGTGTTAAGATTTTGAGGATTTTGCTTTCCTTGGGCTAAACACGGCAATTTATTAAAAATAAAAGCCTCCTGCACAGTTCAAAGTTAGAATTAAAACTGATTTAAGATGGAAACTCCATCCTGTGAGACCTAACTCCTGCAATTTATAACGAGGTAGATTATGTACCATTGTGAAGACTCCTGGGTAGAAGTGTATAACAGAAATATTTCTCTTTATTTAGCTTCAAGCAATGAGACTGGACAGGTACCTCTCAGAGAATAGGTCTTCAGTGGTTACAGCTGCCAATTCCAGACATCATCTGGACAAAGAGATCAAAACTCTCCTTTCATAATAAACTGGGGTAGATAGGAAGTGAATGTTGAATTTACAAGTTGCAGATATATGGCTGATAACCTTCATGCCTTTCCTAATTTAAAGCAGCTGTAGACTTACTGTTAGCACTTTTCTCCTCCCCGCCCCCACAGCCCCTATAGTTTAGACTTGTACAACTTTAGAAAATACGTGTTCTTCTCAATACAGCATATAGTATTGTATTATAATATGTTGCAGTCAACATTATAATATGTTGCAGAGTACTAATGACAAATATTATTATGTATGACTCTAGAGAAGCAGGATTTCCTTTGCTGTTAGAGGCGGTTGGTTATCACACTGATCACCAGTCATTTAAAATATCCTAGATAATTATTTCCTGTGTTGATAGTGCACTGAGTATTCTGTCTATATACATTGTAACAGCACTTGCATTTATGAGTCTATAAAAGTGTCATCTAGACAACTGCAGAAACTCTACAGAAATACAGAACTTCCAATTGCCCACATGTTGGTATCTGTTCAGTCCTCTTCATACTGGCTTATCTCTATCCTCAAACCCTATATTCTCAGTACAAAACCTTAGGGAGATTCACATATTTGCACTGCAGCCATTTAAGTTTAGGGACCATAGCACTTCTCTTATCTCAAGGCAAACTGAGCTCCAATATTTTTGTTTTCTTGGTGGATGTGCAAGAAAGTGAGAATATTACAGAATTATTATTTAATTGAAGAGCAACCATTTCCAAGTCAATTTGGCAAATTTACAGCAACTTTAAACATTAGTGGTAAAATGATTTTAGCTACATGAATACCTCTAATGGAAAGTTGAGGAAAACAGTTCAAAGTTCATTCCTTATTTATACAGTGGAGGATTTTGCACTTCTACTTGCTTGCTTTTCGAAGCTGAAAATACACATTTTGAAGTGATAATGGATGTCAGTAGTAATGAAGGGGGAAAACAGTTGAACTTCATATGGAAGACCTGAAAATGAGGAAATTTGAAGGATGTTGCATCATTTTGTATTAGCATCAGTTATTTTATTTTCAAGCCTGAACTATATTTTTAATATAATGTTGCATTCCATGGAAATAGGAAAACATGAAGAAAAACTGGTCTGAACATCTGGAATTCCTGGAATGATATTTAGTCAATGGTTCTTCTGGCCCTCCTTTTGATGGCATCTCCATCAGCCTTAAACTTTTCTGAAGAATTCTTTAGCTGAATACAAAATATGAGCTCTGCAATTCTCTAGTAAATTGGCAACTCCTTCACACTGGTCCGGCCTCAACCATTATCCTTCTATGCAAAAAAGGCATGTTGGACCTAAACTGACTTGCAATATTCTCCCTATTCGGCAGTAAGAAAAGATTCTCAGCCTCTGTTACCAAAATCAAGCTGCAGGCTAGTAAGGTTCAATCTTGTTTTCTTAAGACACTTATATTATGAATACTGCAGATGAATTATTGACTATCCTATCTAAAGAAAGGATAATTATCCAACTCAAGTTTAATATTTGTTTCTAAGCATTTCTGTGAGTTGGTTAATTAGTTACTTAGCAGTGTATTGTTTTTTATTTAACTTTGTAGATTTTCTAGTAAAATATTAATAGAGATCTAAAATATTAAGCTCTGTACAGCTCTGATTTTAATATTCTACATAGTTAGAATGAAGGGTTGGTAAGAAATGAAAAATCCCGGTAATGGACTTTTGCTTTAGACTATTTGCTTGTAAAATTCCACGGTGCCCTGTTATTTTGCTGAGTGTCTACAAGCCTATCTGGGATAAGAGTTTTTTTTAAACCCCTACACTTTTAGTTTATAAATAGATTAATAAATAATTCATTTGACAAAAGCTCTCACTCTCTCTCTGGTGAGTATTTCTTTTAAGGTAAGATTAACACATCTATGTGTGATAGCGCTTTTGTAGCTTGACTTAAAAGCAGCTGTGAAAAATGCATTTGGAATTTAGTTTTGTCTTAGAAATTGATACTCTAACTACATTTTAACAATTTTTGAAGATAATGGCTGGTCAAACAGAAGCCAGCAGCAGCTATATGTGCAGTCACTAGCTTTTGCCAGCAAACTTAATCATTGCCTTCCCCCTTCAAAAGCATATTATTGTCACAGTTGTATCTGTGCACTTAGTATTTATGAGAAACGTGGCATAGAATCATAGAAATGTAGGTCTGCAAGGGACCTTGACAGGTCATCTACCCTGTGCTGAGGCAGGATCATGTATACCTAACGCATCACTGACTGGATTTGTCTAACCTGTTTTTAAAATCCTCCATTGAAGAGGATTCCGCTACCTTCCTTGGAAGCCTATTCCAGTATTTAACTAGTTTTAGAGTTAGAAAGCTTTTCCTAATACCTAATGTAAATCTCTCTTGCTGCCGTTTAAGCTCATTATTTCTTGTCCTACCTTCACCATTGCTCTTAATAACAGCCTTTAACATATTTGAAGATTATCAGGTTCCCCCTCAGTCTTCTTCTCCTCTCAGGACTAAAAATATCCAATTTTTTTAACCCTCCCCCCATGTCATGTTTTCTCAATCTTATTTTTGTTGCCCTCCTTTGGACACATACCAGTTTGTCAACATCTTTCTTAAAGTGTAGGGCCCAAAACTAGAAACAGTACTCTAGCTGAGGTCTTACCAGAGCTGAGTAGCATGGAATGATTACCTCCCAATGTGACATTCCCAGGTATACTCTGGATTAATGGACAGCTTTGTCCCCTCAATTCTCCAACCTGGGGTGCCTTTTACACTGCTTTGCTGAGAGAACAACCACTCCTGGCCTCTCTCTCTCTCTCTCTCTCTCTCTCTCACACACACATGCGTCTGACGAAGTGGGTATTCACCCCTGAAAGCTTATGCTCCAATACATCTGTTAGTCTTTAAGGTGCTTTTTACACACACACTCACACCCTCCAGCATGTAAATGATTCCTAGCTGAGTTATATGAGTGCTCTGAGCTAACCACTCTTGAATTATATTGCAGAGTGACACCAGCAAATTCCGAGTCCCAGACTTTCCCCTAGAAATGTGTTTTTTGTACTGCCCAGTACCTTCCTGGACAATACGAGCTTATATAAATTCCGTCACTTCATTAATAGAAAATGATATACACAAACATTGTTATCTCAAATGAAGCTTCCTAAACATTTCAATCCCAACACACTGGCATAGATAAAACAATAAGACAAGTTTAACAACTACAGAAAGATAGATTTTAAGTGATTACAAGCAATGAAGCATAAAAGTCAGAATTGGTTACAAAGAAATAACTAATATCTAACTTATCAAGCTAAGTGAATTCAAAGCAAAAAGGTTTCTCTCACCATATGCTTATAGCAGTCTGGCTGGATTCCTGCTCTGTCAAGACCCCTCCCCCAGTTCAATCATGCTTTCATTCTCTTTCAGATGTTGATGATGATGTGAGTAGAGATAAGGGGAGAGAGGTGTTTGCTCATTTTTATATCTTTTTCCTCCACTTTGAGAATCATCTCCCGCTGGGGTTCAGGCAACAGCCAGTCTGTGTACAAGGGAACCCCCAGCTGTTCCATTGCCAAGATGTAAATTTCTTGCTCACACCTTTCTTCCTACCAAAGAATGATCGCTTAATCAGGTGATAGTCCATATGATTGTGTTGAGACCTGGCTGAGACATGAGTTTGTCTTTTGTGTCTGGGGAACTGGTTTGAAGTTGTTTCCCCACACTTGGAACATGTCTTATAGAGTAGAATTTTATAACTCTACATACAATGTTGCCACACATATTTTACCAGGGCAATAATGTTCAGCAGATTTGAGTTTTCAAAAGATACCTCGCAATGCATACTTCATACAAATCTATTATAGTTTTGTAAAAAGGATGAACACAAGGGTACACTGTCACATCCGGGTATTGCATATGACCCTCCTGTTAATATACCTCAGAGTGGTATTAGTCTTTTTCTGCAGTATTCCGCTTAGCCAGTTATTCCCCATTGTGTAGTTGTACATTTGATTTTACCTTCCTAAGTGTGATATTTTGAACTTGTCTTTATTGAATTTCATCTCATTTATTTCAGACCAATTCTCCAATTTTTCACGGTCATTTTGAATTCTAATCCTGTGCTCCAAAGTACTATCAACCCCTCCCATCTTGCTGTCATCTTCACATTTTAT
Organism: Trachemys scripta elegans; assembly: GCF_013100865.1. NCBI lineage: Eukaryota > Metazoa > Chordata > Testudines > Emydidae > Trachemys > Trachemys scripta. Next base: position 84,220,348 of record NC_048301.1, read on the forward strand.
ATGCAGACTCTTCCACTGCATTATCCAAGTCACTAATGAAAATACTGAGTTGTACCAGACCAAGACAGATACCTGCAGGACCCTACTAGATACATCCTCCCAATTTGATAGTAAACCATTGATAACAACTCTTTGAATATTTGAATATGGTTTGTCAACCCGTTCTCTATCTACTTTATAGTAATTTAATCTAAACCACCTTTCCCTAGTTTGCTTACGAGAATATCGTGTCAAAAGCCGTACTAAAATCAAATTATACCATGTTTGCAAACTGTTGCTATATGTGAAACCTGCAAATTTTGGTCATATTTTAAAATCCTGAAACTGAAGTATTTAAAATGTTTTGTGGAGTATTTTTGAATCATTCTACTGGCTGGTTTCCCAGCTGATTTTTAATGGCAATTCAGAAAAGGGAAGATGCGACTGTTTCTGATTTTACCTGACATAGAATTCATACATATTGTTTGGATATTTCATAGAGACGACATTGGTGTGTACATCTTCAGAGCATCATCGTATGCCCTTTAGAGTTCCATCACTGCCGTTATGTGAGGTTTTTATATAGCCACTTCTTTAGTATTTAATTCTATTGTTTAAATAATAGGGGGGACCTCCATGTCATTGACAGAGCCCTGGAGATTCTTTCCCCCTGCATGTATTCACACCCCTCCTATTCCTCCTATTTTAATCTTTCACTCTCCCTTTTCCACCCGTAAACAAAAATAATTCACCATATCATGGCCACCACGGAGTCTTTATATCTTTTTTGTAAAAGAATTCATGAATAAAGCAAGATGTTGTCATCTAATGGGATAGTGGGGGTCAAGGTTTCTGGGTTCTCTTCCCCACTTTGTCACAAACTTGCTTTGTGGCTTGGAACAAACCATTTAACTTCTTTATGCCTCAGTTTCCTCATCTGAGAAATGTCTATAGTAATACTTAACTACCTGAGATGAGGCTTACTGTTTGTAAAATGCTTTGAGGCTCTCTGGTAAGAGGTGCTTTGGAAGTGCAAAGGTACTGAAAACTATTAGTCTATATAGAGATTGTGGTGGTAGCAATCTGCTTTTGTATTGTTCCTTAATATTCAAAGGACAAAATTTAGTCCTTGAAATGTTCTTTACAAAAAAAATTAAATGATGTTGTCTCACATTTCCAACACTGGGTCTAATGGTTCTTTCCAGCTGAACAAAGCAGCAGAATAAAAGTTGCCCAGTTAGAATGAAATCCAGGCAGCTTTAAACTACTATGAAAAATACATAAAATGGACTGGACCTATTATGAGGCTCAGTGTTTTTCAAAGGCATTTTATTCCCAGTTACTCTAGAACAGTTCTCACTCTGTTATCCTCTATATGGAGGATTGTATTTTCTTTTCAAAATAAATAAAATCTCCAGTCCAGAACAGATTGCAATTATTTGCTGATCTATCTGTACGTTTGTGAGATTCCTGTTCCGTCCACTGATCTCATAGTGAAAAATTGTTGTAGAATATTAATCAGGGAGAACTGTAAAGAATATCTTTACTATAAGCAATATGTCTTTAGGAAACCTAAGTATTGCCATGCCAGATCAGACTAATGATCCTTCTAGCTTAGTATCCTGTCTCCAGCAATGACCAGTATCAACTGCTCCAGAGGAAGAAACACTGCAGTTGGCAATTGTGGGATAATCTGCACCCCAGGAAGGGTCCTGCTAACCTCCGATAATCAGAGGTTGGTTTATGCCTCAAAGTTCGAGGATTTTCAAAACTGTTACCTTCTGGCATTGCTGACACTCCCACACATAAGTCACTGCTAGAAGTTTTGTTTGTAAATGTTTTTGGCAAGAGTTGTTCCTATTTTGCCAAGCCTACTCTAACCTCTCTACTTCTCTAAGTGGTATCTACTTAACAAACACAGGAAGATGCCATATAACATTTCTTAAATACTTAAATAAGCACATACTTTTATTTGGGGGAGAGAACAGTATTCATTCTACATTGTCATTTAATTTTCAGGCTCACCTTGTGGCAGCGTTTGAGCAGAGCCTTGGAAACATGACTATTAGACTACAGAGTCTGACTATGACAGCAGAACAAAAGGCAAGTTTCAGAAACATTTGTTCAGAATGCGTATGTGTAGATGTACACATCCCAATGGGGAGGAGGACCAAGTGATTTTTAAAAATTAATTCACAGTAGCGATGTTTTTATCAAACCTGTCTTACAAACTCGGTAAGTTGCCCTGTTCTGTTCATTTCCTTGGAAGCATCTGGAACTGGCCACTGTCCAAAGACAGGATACTGGGCTAGATGGACATTGGTCTGACCCAGTATGGCCATTCTTACGGTCTTTTGAAAGAGGATAATCATTTTATTTGTATTTTAAAATAAAACTGTGCATGTGATTGGTGGGACACAGCACAAGAATGGGAACCTGGGTCTTTCCTAAGTTCTATTTCCATTTCTGACATTGTGACTTCCTTTGTAGCTTTGGGCAAATCACATAACCTTTCTGCCTCGGTTTCCGCACCTGTAAAATTGCTTGCTTACCTCATGGGGTGTTGTGAGGACTGATTAGATAATAACTGTAAGTTGCTTGGAACAAAAGAAGCGCTAATTATTGCTTTTTAGCACAGTTTATCTTCTTCCCAACACATACATGCATATATCCAGTAAAAACACTATTAGAAATTACTGCGCTATGTACAGTCACCAATTTTTAGTGCTACTCTAATGCACAATAATTTCTCCACATTGTGGAATGACACCATCTGAACCCCTAGAAAGTAATGCTTTCAAGTTCCAGTCAATCGTACAATATACACCAAGCCTCAGCACATTTCTTATGCACTCCCAGACCATTCACCAAGCACCTAAACCAAGATTGAAAGGAGGCTGCCTGGGAATACTTGCATGGAATCGAAATGTATAGACATCTCATTGGTTTCTTTTTCATTTCAGGATTCAGAACTGAATGAGTTAAGGAGAACCATTGAACTCCTGAAAAAGCAGAATGCTGCTGCCCAAGCTGCCATTAATGGAGTAATTAACACACCTGAGCTCACCTGCAAAGGTAAAGAGACAAACTCTACTTTTAACAGCAGTGTAGCACTCCTGAGACATTAGTCCTCTTGGTAATATCTGATGCAATTTACCTTGCCAGAGACTGGCTTTGTATATATCATCAACTGTATTTGCTCCTGATTCGATGTAACATGGAGATGTATACATTTGTATCTCAGTAGAGCCCTATGATTTTCATTGGTCCCTTCTATTTAAATAAACTGTTATCAGACTCTCCTGTGCTGTCTAATAAGCAGTTTAACAAAACTTTGCTATCTGCAGTTGCTATGTGGCTCAAATTCACTGTAAGCATTTCATAATTCTCATCTCTGCACAGCAGCACAATAAAGGAACAGAATCCCCCTTCTGAGAGTTGCAGATATTGTGAAATCTCTAAGTAATTACCTGATTGGTTTTTTTTTTAATATTTTTTTTTCCAGTGCAAAGCAAGGGCCTGATCCTGCAAAGTTTCCCTCACATTACTTGTCTCACTGACTTCAATTGGGACTATTTGCATGAGGAAAGGTTTGCAGGCTCATATGTGAAATATTAATTGCACCACGAGAAACAAGGAATATTGCTGTGAACTATGCAATGCATCATTTTGTGCAAGTGATTCTAAATGCGCTTAATTCCTGAAACATTTTTGTCGGGTTAAGTGACCAGTGGAGATACTGAAATGTCTCCAGTAAATTTGACTATGTTGCTGTTAACATTCAGGTACTGGGACTGCCCAACCTGCTGACCTGCGAATCAGAAGGCAACACTCTTCAGATAGTGTCTCTAGTATTAACAGTGCTACTAGTCACTCCAGCGTGGGAAGCAACATCGAGAGTGATTCAAAGAAAAAGAAGAGGAAGAACTGGGTGAGTGTACTTCAGGAGATTGTGTGAAATGAATATAAAATTGTCCTATGAACATCCAGGTTGAAATTCACCCTTGTGCATCAGGTCAGCACAAGGACTATGCACCACATAACTCAACCCTAAGCCCTATTTTGAAGACATACGAGAATCTTAAGTGATGCCTAAGCTTGTGCTGGCTCTCGGCATGGAAAAGAATGGTATCTTCACTAGTCAAAAAGCCAGTCATAAAACCTGTAGTTGTTGTATCTTTCAAAGACTAGTCCTGGCTAAGAGACATACATAGTCTAGTCTATTAGTGTAAAACATTAGAGAAAACTCCAAGTACATACATTAAATGAAACAAATTCACAATGAAGGAAGATTAAGCCTCTTAGCTCATATTGCCTTCCTTTTCTGAGTGCGTTCATTCCATTTTAACTTGGGCTGTGTTCTGAATGCTACCATGAAATTTTTAAATCAAATAAATCAGTTTTTCAAGTTCTCTTGTGATAAAAGGTTTCAAAATAATCATCTTTCACTTTCCACTTCTCTTTCTTTGCTCATCATGTGTTCTATACAAGGTACCATGCACTGGAGGAAAGGTACACAGTATTAAGCTCCATTTTTAATTAGACCATTGCTGCTGTAGTAACATTAGCTTTGTTTTTGTTTGGACTAAACAGAACTTAGTTCTCGTAATGTAGTCAATAAAGCAGTCCACACCCTCCTTCCCACTCAACGTAAATGTTCCTGGATCCTTAGCACACTGAAATTATAAATATGCTGCTACACAATGTTATAGTTTGCTCTTGTGAACGTTTATTCTGAAATTATCATACCTGTTACGGTTATGTATGAAACTCCCTTTGTACCATGAGACTGCAACATTTTACTTGAACAGAATCTCATTTTAAAGTATCTTTTCTATCTCAATGGTTTCACTTCCATATTTTAATCATAACACTTTCTTTCCCCTCCCCGCATTGTCCAAAACCTTGGGTTCAATGAAAAACAGTGGCTTCTCCAAATCCTCTCAGGGTGTCTTGTTTGTTACTTGTTGGGGCACTGTGCTGGCAAGGTGGACTTTATTTCTCTCCTCCTTTTAAACCGTTAATGAGTCTTTTTCACATCCACTATATGATCAGTAATCCCTCAGTCATGATCAATACCTCATCATATCTTATCAGTCCTACTTTATTAGTTATTTTATGTTTCCATGGTCTAGAAGATTTCATCCTAGCACCAAGCTACATATCCCATTTGTCATTCAACTACTCTTAGTGTGGATTAGGGGACATTTATTTATTGTGTAAAAGATGAATATATAGGGTCTTAGTGAAGTTGGGGTAAACAGAGGAATAGTATCTGGATTTCATCAAAGGAGCAAATTATAGCAGAATGAAGAATGGATATAAAATTAATTCTTTATTTATAAACTGGACATAAGTTGCACCCAGTGAATGTAGAATGCTTATTTCACAAATATTTGTGAGGGCTTTTCTAAACTCAGAACGTCTAATTACATAGTGAAACATTACCTTCAAGCTAAAATAAAGGTACTTCAGAGACATGTTGCCACTGAAAACTTAGTGCAATTAAAAAAATCTTATTCACCTATAAAACATGTGAGTTACACTTTTGTAATGAACTGAGATCTCAGTGACCCACCAGTTTAGCCATAATCATGCTTGATTTTTCAGTTATTTTGTAAATCGGATTCCCATTCAAAGGACTTATTAGTTGCGGATAGGTAGAGAAGCTGAATATTTTAATCTGATGAAATATTTATCCCTTGAAGGAAGACATAATACCGGTGTCTCACCAACTCAGTTAAGAGATTACTAGCCAAGGAGAAAATAAAATGTAGGCAGTATCGAGATTCAGATCTGTGTGCCATCCCCCATGTGATGTGAAATGACCATATGTTCGAAGGTCCCATTTTTAGAGAATATAGTTCCATGTACTCTGATTCCTGTTTAAAATTATTTCTGGTGTGTTTGTTGTTTATTGGTCATGTTTGTCTGAGATCCAAAGCTTTCCCCGTCACTGGCTTTCTCTGTTAAAACTTGTCTTTTTTCCTTCCCCCTTCCCTTTTGCTTGCGCTTCCTCTGGCAGGTCAATGAGGTAAGGAAGACCTACTTTAAACTATAAAATACAAAGCTAACCCATCCATTTACATGACTAACCCTATCAGCATCAGTAACCTTGTCTGAGCCATGTTGCTTTATAACTGCAAGTTGCAATAACATTGTTACAAAGTTTCTTGTGCTGAATGGAATTCAGTATTTGTTGTGAGGGAGACACTCTAAAAACAGGAGGCATCAACATCTAGCCCTTTCAAGAGCTTATTCTAGATTCCCTTATTAATCTTATAAAATGGCTAAGAATAATGTGAAGTATTTGTTGCCATTTTGTTGGAAAGATTTGCGTGCTAGAGTTTTTACTTTGTGGCTTAATTTATTGCTTAGATGCATTCTTTATGATGTCTCTACTGTTATGGTTTTGTTGTTTCAGTTACGCAGCTCCTTCAAGCAAGCATTTGGTAAAAAGAAATCCCCCAAGTCAGCATCTTCTCATTCAGATATTGAGGAGATGACTGATTCGTCATTACCTTCATCACCAAAGCTACCACACAATGGCTCAACTGTTTCTACCCCGTTGCTCAGAGCTTCTCATTCCAATTCTCTGTAAGTGTCATTTTTATTTTTAAAAATTTCTTAAAATGAGTGGCTTGGAAATGCAACAGTAGGAAATGTACTGTAAGGAGCAGACAGAGAAATAGGACTGGATGAGCTAATGGAATGAGGAATGTCATATATTATTTAGTGATATTACCCCAAGATGAGATTGGAGCCCCATTTTGCCATACATATATACACATACATTCACACAGTTCTGGGTGAAATTCTGAACTCAGTGTTTTCCCACTGACTTCTCTGAAGCCAGGATTTCACCTAATGTCTGCCCCGAAGATTTCACAATCTAAGTAGATAAGGTAAACCAAAGATGAAAGAAAGGAAGTGGTAGTAGTATTATCCCTATTTTACAGCAGGAGTACAGAGAGATTAGATGACTTGCCAGGGGAGTCACAGGAAGTCTGTGGCAGAGCTGGGAACATATATCCTGAGTCCCAATCCAGCATCTTAACCATAATACTCTATGAAGCCAAAAGACATCAACTCTCTTCTATAGAGTAATTCAATATTTTCACCGTGTAAGGGAAGTAATTGCAACCAAAGTGATCTTGGACTGCAGAACTAATTGAAACTTCTCCTTGTGCTATCAGCTGTTCCAACACAGGTTGGCATCTGGGATTTCATATTTTCTGTTAAGTAAAGACAACACACATTGCTATAAGCTTCAGAGAAGAGTTTAATTTCAAAGTGGTTGAACTAGTTCAAGTAACGATAAGAATTGTTTGAAACATTTATGCCAAAAGCCCAATTCTCCACTCTGTCATTTGACTCGCTACAGGACCTTGAGCAAACCACATAATCTCTCTCTGCTTCAGTTTGACAATTTGTAAAATGAGGTTAATGGTCCCTCCTTCAGAGAGGTGTTTTGAGACTAAATTAATGTTTATAAAGTGCTGAGAGAACCTTGTAAAGCTGTTTTATAATTACAGTGCATCAGTAACTTCTTCACTTTGATTTGGATCAGTAGAAATAGAGATACCACCTAGCTGAAATCAGGAAGCATTGAAAATATTGTAAAAGATCCTGTCTCATGAGACTTCCAGATTGATTTCAGATCGAATACATTTGAATAGTATCCAAACTTGAAGTTTCCCATCATTTGTTTCCATGTAAGGAGGTATGATTCAAGAGAACAATGCTCAATAAGATGTTGCTAGCATGAAATAATCCCCACCACCACATTTAAAGGTCACGGTTCTTCTACCTCTTAATTGCATCATCATCACTTTCAAGCAACCTCAGCCCATAATACTATAGAATAGGCAAACCTTAAAGCCAGCTTTTAATGTTGAAATTCATCATATCTTTTTTTGATGATATTTGTCAATCAAAATACGCTGTGAATATGGCTAGTCTTGACAAGTATCTGGAGAGCCAATAGGTTAGAGATGAATTGAGAAAAGGTCAAATACTTCATCTGTGGGGAGGGCACCAGTATGAGTGAGGTGTACATGTTTTGGTTTATTTGTTTTCTGATGGGAGGGAAAACTTTGCTCATTACTTAGGAATTTAGGCAGAGACATTTTAAACTGAAAGCATACAGGTCTGGTGGTGATCTTCCTACGTACAAACTCGTGCACCTGAACATCAGCTTCAATCTGCTTAATCGCTTTGCATTGAGTAAAAGGCTCAGGCAGAGTGAAAGAGAAGGGCTAGCAGAGTGAAGAGGCAGCATGGCAATCTTCCAGAAAATGTATGTGCGGAAAGGCTGTTCACCCAGAGTCTTGGGGGAGAACAACAAAAATGCCATCAAAATAAACTTTTATGCGTGAGTGGTTTAAAGCGAGCAGGAATTTATCATGTCTGAATAGGTGTAGGGTTCCGAAGCCCTCCAGAATCATTCAGGGAAGCCCAGCTGTGCACACCCCTGTTGAGCTTTAAATCTTTCTGTAAACTCATCAATCTCCAAGTGACTGCTGCTACTCTCTGTACTTCCTTAATTTATTTGGATTTTTTGCATTTAAAAGATTTCCTGCATGACGACTACTTTGAAATAAATACTAACGTTATCCAAGGATTGGTAATGGCCAGAATTTAGTTTCATGTGCTAATCTTATTACCCTCAAAGAATAATTCCTGTGCTGATAGAGACAGTTTCTGATGTTTGAGTCATAGGTTCATAGAGTCATAGATCCCAAGACCAGAAGGGACCATCAGATCATCTAGTCTGACCTCCTGTATAACACAGGCCATAGAACTTGCCCAAAATAATTGCTAGCACATCTCTTTAAAAAAAAAATAATCTTGAATTTAAAATTGTTGGTGATGCAGAATCCACCACGAAACTTGGTAAATTGTTCCAGTGGTTAATTACTTTCACTGCTAAAAATGTTTTTCCAGTCTGAATTTGTCTAGCTTTCACTTCCGGCCATTGGGTTGTTTATAGGGTGACCAGATCACAGGGATGAAATATCGGGATGCGGGGGGCCCGAGCAAAAAAAAAAAAAGGGGGCAGAGCAAAAAAAAAAAAAAAAAGCTGTTTCGCAGGGGCGGGGGGCATTAGCAGGCGCCAGGCGCTCTGCCCAGGGCAAAAGGTGGCCCCGTTGCAGAGGGGGCTGGGGATAAAGAGGGCATTGGGTGGGGGACTGAGAAGAAGTGCTGGGAAACAAAGAATTCCGGGTGGGCGAGGGCGTACGGCTCCAGTGGGGACCTGGGCAGGGCACAGGTTGGATGGGTGCAAGGAGGCAGAGCCCTGTAGTGGGACCGGGCAGGGACAAAGCTGTCTCTCCCATGGAAGTGGCTGCAGGAGCCCCCGAGCCCGGGGCTGGCCGTGGGGCAGCAGCGGTGCATGTGAGCCGGGACCCCGCGGGCGGCGCGGCGCGGGCATGCAGGGAGCCGGGGCTGGCACAGCCGAGCCACAGCGGCGGCCGGTCTCCCGAGGGGCTCCCCGGGGCTCCAGGCTGGGCAACGGGCGGGAGCCAGTGCTTTTCCAAGCCCCGCAGAGCCTCCCGCCCCGCAGCCCGCCGTGGGCACATGTGGCGCGTCCCGCCGCTGGCAGGGAGCCCCGCGCCTCTCCCGCTCGGCTGCTCTCCAGCAGCTCCTTCCCGGCGGGGCGAGCCACTGGAGCACAGCCGAGCAGGAGAGGCGCGGGGCTCCCTGGCAGCGGCGGGGAAGTTTATGGGTTATGGGGACCCCGGCTGGCCCCTCACCCCTGTCCGCCGGCCGCCCTGCCTGGGACAAGTCTCGTCCCCGCAGCCACTCTCCGCCGCATGTCTATAGCGGCCCACACCCCCGGTCCGCGCTGCCCACCCGGGCCAGGGCCAGAGCCAGCCCCGGCTGCTGCCTGCACGCAGCCCTGGCCATGCCCAGCTAGCCCCCGGCAGCCACGGCAACTTTCCCTTCCCCTCCCACGCTCCTGGTAGATGCCAGACCCTCCTCCCTCCATCCCCCCTCCACACATCCCTCCTCCTAACCTCCTCCCTCCATGGAGGGATCCAATGGGGGGAAAGAGGGGGCGGAATCGGGGGGGGGGGCATGGGCGCCGGAGCGGAGGGCAAAATTGCTTTTTTGTCCAGTGTCCCGACCGAACATCGGGACAAAGAAGGAAATATCGGGACAGTCCCGATAAAATCAGGACGTCTGGTCACCCTAGTTGTTTATACCTTTCTCTGCTAGACTGAAGGGTCCATTATTAAATATTTGTTTCCTGTATAGATACTTATAAACTGTAATCAAGTCATCCCCCTTAACCTCTTTGTTAGACTCAAAAAGCTCAATCTATTTAGCTTATCACTATAAGGCATGTTTTCTAATCCTTGAATCATTCTTGTGAACCCTCTCCAGTTTATCAACATAAAGGTCAGCAGATACTGGGCTGGGTGGGCCCATGGGTCTGATCAGGGGAAGCTGGGGGAGGGAATTTAATCCCCCGGTACCTCCAGTGGAGAATGACTCAGGACCACAGGTTCACTCCAAAAAATAAGTGGGGGGACAGCATTTAAAGTATATGGGGAACGCCCCCAAACCTAAGTGGATTTTTTACATGAGAAATGGTAAAAACTGAAATTTGATATCAGTGTTCAGTGATTAAAAAGAAAAGGGTACGAATATGAGATCCATTGTCACAAATTAGAGGAAAGTAGAAAAGGTTGAGGGATTTTATAGCCACAGTTGATACACTCAAATTTTACCTTTTTATATGTATTTTATATCCGTATATGATAATTAGAGAGAAAATTAGCAAAATTTCCAAGGATTTTATATCCATCAGTATTCAAGAATTGGAGAAAAGGGCGTTTTAATGTTAATATCAGATAATTAGGTGAGGAAATCTCAAGGGATAACAAATCAGACATAGATAACCAGAGAGACAATGGGGCAAAATTTTGCAGGAATTTTATATCAGTATTTTAGAATTGAGGAGAAAGTGGGGCAAAAACTTCTATGTAGAACTTTATCTATGTCCTCATTGGTGCTGTAAGCAGCAACTGATTTTTCTCCATCAGGCACATCTTGCTGAATCAGAGAAAATTGTTTTTGCTTTATTAATGAAATACTCTGAAACAGCATTTGGAAGCAATGCTCCCAAACTCTCTGGTTAACTGACTGTTTTACAACCTTTCCCAGTATTTCTGAATGTACTGATAGTGAAGCTGAAACAGTCATGCAGTTACGCAACGAGCTAAGAGACAAAGAGATGAAGCTGACTGATATTCGTCTGGAGGCCCTTAGCTCTGCCCACCAGCTAGACCAGCTTCGGGAGGCCATGAACAGGATGCAGGTAGGAATGGAATAAAAACCAAAAAAAAAAAAAATTTGCTTTTATCTGTTAAGGACTGAACAGTCCACCACAACATAATTTCAGAGGATGTGTAAAATCAAGGTCCACTGACACCTCATGGCCATTGAAGGTCCCTCAGCTCTTCTCACCAATGTAGACATGGTAACCCACACCTCTGGTATTACGCTTTCAATCTTACAAGCCACTTGTTTAAAGAAATCACTTAATCCACTACCAGTGGTCATTTAGCCAGTTGCCATGCTCTACCCAGAGGTGACTGCATGTCAATGGGGGTGGGGAAGTGATGTGTAGTGTGCCTTGGGAAACTTTTATCAGAATGTAAAGGATTTTCATTAGACGAACTTGCAAAAGCCTTACACTTAACGGCATTTCTCTTTCTGTCCGTATGTAACACAATAATGTTTGAATGCTGCATCCAATCAATTCAGACATTTCAGGGAATATTCTAGGCATCAGTGGCCAGAATGCTGTTGTTTTGGGAGAACATTGAAAATTCAAAAGGAGGAGATGGGGGACAGTATTTCTGAGTTGAGTATGAGGCCTTTGCAAGCTCGGCCAACTAGGGTGTTACCTCTAGGGAGAAATGGTCGGTACAAGGGGAAATGGGAACATGTACACAACCCTGACATGGTGAGGAGGATGTGGGACCCCTGGAAATGGAGGGAGGAGTAGGGGGAGGACTCCTAGAACTGGGGGTCACACAGCCCCTGGTATAGGGGAGATTGGGGAACCCTGAAATCAGAGATAGGAAAAATGGGAGAGACACAGACTCCCTGGTCTGGGAGAGACTGCGGGATCCTGGTATGGTAGAGGGGTGAATGCACACAAAGCCCCCAGCATGTGGGAGAATGTCAATAGAGCAAAAGGGGATACAAGAACCTCTGGCAGGAAGGGGAGATTGAAGAACCATGGTACAGGTGTAAGGGGGAATTGGGACACACGCTGAGCCTCTGCCTTTGAAAAGAGAGAATGGGGAACCCAGAAAGGAGAGGAGGGGAAGTGGAGCGGTGCACATAACCCCTGGCAGGGAGAGAGATTTCAGGGAATCCCAGGAATATTCCTCCCAGGGATAGGAGGATGGCACACAAGGAGCTTGTGGGATGGAATGGAGGAACACAAGGAGCCCCTGGTGTGTGCGTGTGTGTACACTTGGCCTACAGTCACTACAAAGTGCATGCCCCTTAGACTTCTTAGTATGCAGGTTTTTCAAAGGGATTTTGAAAAGTGCATCTTATTAAACATCTGGGGTTTATTCTTTAGATACTTTAGTTAGTTTCTTGAAATGTATACTTGCAGCCACTCATAAATGAATTGAGGTAATATGTGCCTCTTGTCTGCTGACTTTTCTTTTCAAGAGCGAGATTGAGAAGTTAAAAGCAGAAAATGACCGGTTGAAGTCTGAAAACCATGGCAGCTGTAGCAGGGCTCAGTCTCAGGTTTCCATTTCATCCTCGCCAAGACAGTCCATGGGTCTCTCTCAGCACAGCCTGAACCTCACAGAGTCTACCAGCCTCGGTGAGCATACTGTGAAAGGCAATGGGCAAGTTTTATCCTGTAGTTGGAATGTTCACTTTAGTTAGCCATGAGAAACAAAAGAATAAGGTTTATTAATGGCTCTGGTGTGGATATGTGTCAGCCACTGGGATAAACCCTTCTATTAGAATGTTGTCATATTCTGCTACACCCTAAAACCTAGCTTTCCAATTATGACCTCAGCTACACAGAATCATGTTCAGAGACATTTAATTGTGTACATTTGTGAACATTATATTTTGTAGGAAGGAAAATATGGGGTAACTGATGGTAATTTTCTGTGACTTTCCCTTTTTGAGAATCGTAATCAGATTTGGGAGGGATGTCACTAACAATATTCTCACGTTATGCCTCTATGCACGTGAGACCTAAGTGGTGTTCTGTCACAGTGTAACAAAAATATTGGTGTAATGCTCTTCATTGCTGTCATTGTAAAACTAAGAGACTGATGTTTGCCATTCACAGACATGCTATTAGATGACCCTGGTGATGGCTGTGCCCGGAAGGAAGGAGGCAGGCATGTTAAAATAGTTGTTAACTTTCAGGATGAAATTAAATGGAAGGAGGTGAGTTGTGTTCTATATTAGGCCTCTATACCCTCTCCTCAGCTTTGAAATGTAAGTGGGTTGGGCGGGGCTTGATCCTGAACTCCTCTCTTTACTGCTTGGAAGCTGTTTTGCATTTATTTATTTTTTGCAAATATTTTAAAATTCTTTTAGCAGTTCTCCAGTTCTCATACTAATTTAGCATTCAAATCATTCTGTTGAGATAGGCAGTAAGAAGAGTGGCCTGCCTCACAGCAAAACTAATGGATCCAGTCTGAGGAGACCCAAAGTTTGTCATTCCAGCCCAAATTGTCTACATTTAAATCAGGGTCACATTTTGAAACTGTTCCAGGCTTAAACACCCCTATCCCCTGACCTCCAAACACACCTGGTTAATTCTAAACAGATTAAACAACAAACACGTTTCAAGTCTTGTGCATTGCAGTCCTCTTAATAAACGTGTAGTGCATGTGTAAATCTGCTAAATTGCATTTACAGAGCACCAATCAAACCAAATCATTGAGTAGCTGTTCCTTAATAAACACCTATTTGAGCAATCGTTTGTGTCACTCACACATGCATGTATTAAATAGGGTGACATAAGATAAATCAAATAATTGGAGATGCAACTGAGTCAACAGATCTGCTTTCCATTAAATGCCAAATGTACTTGAATAAATTCTGTGGGGAAATTAATTCACCAAGGATGCACCCATGTATAAGCAAATTAACTATAAAAATGATTTGTTTAATTCGATTTGACTAGACCTGTGTTCGTGATCAGAAAAGTAATTAAATAAAAATGGTATCTTATTACACTGATGTGTCTTGGAGTCGTATCTGTTATTTTTAATGACAACAACTATTTTTTCTTCTGTTAGCAGTGCAGATCCCATACAGTTGTTGCAAAACAAGTTGGTTTCTGTTCTTTCTGTTCTCCCTTAGACAATCATGAACAAAATTGTCAGCTAAATTCTCATAGTATAATCTTTATTGCCAACAGATACAAAGAATCTAACTTGATTTTCAGATCCCTGGTGGAGTTTTCAGAAATGGGAAGGGGAAGACTTTTTTTACTTGTAAATTGAGCATATTAGATCTGGAAGTTATTGAGAAAATAAATATGGTACCACAAGCTCAGTTTCTGATTATAATGGCTATAATTTTCTTCTTCTTGCTAAGCTCTACTTCCTGATATTTAAAACTTCTGGTGGATTGAATTTTAAGTGCCTTTTATATTAATAACCATTATTTTAATTGTGCATTTAACATTGCAAAGACTATTCAGTAGAATAGGGAGGATTTTGGTATGGTTTTCAAAATTTACCTTATGTTGTTATAAAGTAGAGACCAACTGTGGTAGAAACAAACCAGGATTTTAAACAAATCATTTACTTTGGACAGTCTCACATCATTAGCTTTCTTTTCATTTTAATTAATATGTTTGTATATATTAGGATTCCAGGCCCCGCCTCTTCCTCATTGGCTGCATTGGAGTCAGTGGCAAGACAAAATGGGATGTACTGGATGGGGTTGTTAGACGGTTATTTAAGGTAAAGAGTGACAATTTACTGTGTATTTGAATCTTCCCACTCAGTAATAAATGTTTTCATAGTTAACAGTATATCTAACTACAATATCTTGTGGCCCTCCATGGAGACTTGGATTTGCATATTGGTCTGAATGCAAGCTTGGTGCCAGGGAGCACTGAATTCTAATCTTGGCTCAGACAGACATGCTGTGTGACTTTGGGCAATTCAGTTAACCTCTTTCTACCTCAACTTCCTTGTTTGTAAAGTAGAGATAACAGTTACCATCCTACTTCAGAGGGATGCTGTGAGGACTAATTAGATAATGTTTGTATAGCACTTTGAAAATGCAAAGCACTACCTAAGTGTTGTGTGGTGGTGTTGTGACATAGAACCTTCAGGGCAAGTAGATTTTAGAAGTTTATTTTTTCACCCCAGGAATATATCATTCATGTGGATCCAGTGAGTCAGCTAGGATTGAATTCAGACAGTGTTTTGGGATACAACATTGGGGAAATCAAACGCACAAATAGTGCCGAGACTCCTGAACTGCTGCCCTGTGGCTATCTGGTTGGCGAAAACAATACCATCTCAGTTACTATCAAAGGTAATTATACTTGATCCATCCATTGTAGATCTCAGTAATTATATCTGATAATGCCCATGGTTTTAGGAAGCTCAGAGAATCGGAGAAGTTTTATTACATTTCTTTTTTCCTGTCTCTCACTTTAACCCACCTGTACCTTACTTCTTCAGTGACATTTGTTAATTTAAGCATTAGACTCTGAAGAGTTTTAGGACATTGGGCCTGTACCCAAATTCAGTATCACTGTATCTTCTTAGTCCTGTAATAGTAGTAATAACAATTGCACTTGCAGCAGATTTCATCCTGGATTCGGAATGCACCTTGGTCTAGACTCTGATACCCTTACTCCTATTGATTAGCACCTTTCTCCACCAGGGCCCATCGACTTCAGTAAAGGTCCCTCATTAGGTCACAGGTAGAACCAAGAAAAGGTCCCAGGATTCATGGTTTGAACTCTGCTGCGTCTGTTCTTTCCTTCCTTCTTTCTTTAATTGGCTGAGGGGGGGAGGAGGGGAATCTTCTATATTTCTTTTGGTGACTCATTCTGTCCCCTCCCTCTCTTCAGATCTGTGCCATAATCAACTTCCTTCCAGCTGAGGTGAACCGTATGGGAGTCCCTTTATTGGCTGACAGTGCTGCTCATTTAATCAACCAGAGGTGCTGTTAAGCAACAGAAAATGTTCTCTTCCTACCACATAAAGGACTGAACAGGCTTGCTGTCATGAAAAAGAGGGACCCAGGAATGGAATCAATTTCTCTTTCATGGCCCTACACAGCAGTAGTACCATTAAGTTACCACCACAGCCTCGCCTGTGTAATTTAGTGCTGGTGTGCAAAGTATGCTTGAACATAGTACTGTTTGAAACAGTACTTTGTTAAAGTGCACCAGCAGAATCTACATGGGCCAATGAATATGCAACACATTAGTGCACTTGAGAAATCACATGCCTGTGAAGCATATCATCCCACAGAATAGACAAGCCCTTAATGTTAATATTAGCTGTAAAGTAGGAAAAACCTAATCACAAAAGTACTGAAACATTTCATTTTATTCAGGTTTATCCAAGAACCAAGACATTCTTCTAAAAGCCCCACAGTACAATTTGAATGAAAATGTTGCTTGAAAACTTGTCATACTAAATAAGCTATATATTCAGCTTGTAATAGCTTTACTTGTTCTTTGTAGACTCATTTATGATATACTTACATTTTTATTTTAAAAATTCTATTTTAATCAATTTGTGGAAAGCCACTAATTCATTTATACCTTCCAGATATAGAGCTGTGCATACAAATGTTTGATCTTGTAAGTAATCAGTCAGGTGCTAACAATTCTCTCAGCCATTGATGTGCTAACATTCCCTTCCTTCAGTTTATTTTTAAGCTTTGTGTGCTTGCCCTGAGCCAGTTCTGCCTAAAGTGACTGCTGACATTGCACAAATGCTCCTCTATGGAAATTGTTATGCCTGAAGCTGTGTCTATCATAATACACAGAAGGAGTTTAATTTCAAATGGTTTGGATGTTTGGTGAAGGCAGGGGGACTTGATGATAGATAGGTTTGTTTTGCAGAGCAAAAATAAATGGCTAAATTCTGGGTAAATGTATCTCTTTCTGTGACTGTACTTGACAATGAAATGGCCTGTGAATAGATTTGTCTACAATAGAACTGGAAGCCAGGCTATACCCAGCAGTTCTTGATAGACAAAATAAACTTTCACTGCTCCATGGTGGAGGAAATCTAAAGAATGATGATGACTCATAGGCATATAGTTTATCCAGAAATTATATCTATGACCATTTGTCCAGGGCAGGACTTAGGAAGCATAGGCTGTGTTGGCTAGTCTGGGAGCTAGAGAGCCAGGAGAGGTCCCAGTAAAGACACTTTGCATTCAATATAACTAACTGATTCATGACTCTTCTCTACCATGAGAAATGCTATAGTGTAGAAAGGAGTCTTCATCTGGGGTAGGGAAGGTTCTGCTTATGATTGGTGTGGGTGGAGTCTGCAACTTCTGAGTGAAGCTTTTGGGTTGTTTCCTGGTATAACTGGCCACAGGGTCACACACAATCAGATTTTCTATTTTAAATCAGTGCTTTCTTTTACCCTTTAGCTCTAATTTAGTCTAAACTTGGCAGTTGAAATGCATACATTTTTCTCAATGGGAACTGATATTTTTGCTACTCAGAGAAAAGTTTAAAAATCCTTTTTAAAAAAAAAACAAAACTTTTAGCAACTTTAGCAAGGTATGGATCCCCTGAATGATGATGATTTTCTAAATGCAGGTATCTGTGAGAACAGTTTGGACTGTCTGGTGTTTGAGTCACTGATTCCAAAGCCTATACTTCAGCGATATGTCTCTCTCTTAATGGAACATAGACGGATTATCTTGTCTGGGCCAAGTGGCACTGGTAAAACGTACCTAGCAAATCGTCTTTCTGAGTTTATGGTACTTAGAGAGGGCAGAGAGCTGGCTGATGGAGTTATTGCAACCTTCAACGTGGATCATAAGTCCAGTAAGGTGAGGAAATGGAAGGTATCTTTATAGAAACACTGCTACTATGTGCCAGAAATGAGGAATTCAGCTGTTAAATTTTAAGTAAATATCAGTAAGCTACTGTGATGTAAAACCATTGAGAGAGCTATTGGGTGCTTTGAAGAAAAAAAAGGTAACAGTATAATGCCCCTCTACATTGTATTAACATAAAAGCTAGAGTGGCTATGTGCCTACAAATAATAGCAGCAGTATTTTTCTGTGTATACCTCTGGTAAGATTTGTAGGTAAGAAAACAATGCTGTCCTGCCAAGCTATGTATGTGATGGCCTCATGTGGAATAGAGAGTTCTTTGGAGCAAAGTGCTGGAAAGTGTGGTCACTAGCAACTGATATAATTTGGGCCATCCTGTTTAATGCACACTTTATAGAAGATGAGAGCAATCTCACCCAAATGTTCAGCGGTGGCACTGAACTCATCCTTCTTTCATGGCATTGTCCAAGCCATCTAACTTCTGCCTCCGCAAATGAGCATCATGGCCGGGCTCATTCTCTGTGCTGTAGTTAGTAACACAATGGCAAGAATGTGATCAAACATGGCAAGCACGGGCAGCTGAGGTGCACTGCTCCTTCTGTAACTTTCTCACCTGCTTACCCAGTATACGGAGATATGAATAAGTGCTTAAAGCATCTCAGCGCTCTGTGTAGCGTTGCCAGAACAGTGTAGCGCAAGCTGCTTTAGCAAAAAGGCAGACGGCCCCTGGGAATCCCCAAATAGGCTTCCCAAACAGAACTCCTGGTACATCTTTGAGTCTGTAACACTCGAAAGTATTCGGATTAAAACAAAAATTAAAAGTAGAAGTCATATGATTATTCCACTTGGAACAATCTGACCTCTTGTGACTAAAGCAAAGCAGGCTATGTTATATTCTTTATCAGGAGCATTTCTAGAACTGAATCCAACAGTCAAATAGCAAATCGTTTTTCTCTGTTAACTGGGTTTCCAAGGAATAAGATGAAAACCAGCTTTCTCTTCTACATATACTTTGCAGGAACTGCGTCAATACTTGTCCAACCTTGCTGACCAATGTAATAGCGAAAATAATGCTGTGGATATGCCTCTTGTCATCATTCTGGACAATTTGCATCATGTTAGCTCCCTAGGAGAGATCTTCAATGGGCTTCTGAACTGCAAGTACCATAAATGGTAATGGGATATTAGACCCACACTTCAAACCCTAAAACAGATCCTTCCACATAGCCAGACTTATACCCCGGTCAATAAAATACATTCTAGACAACATGTATCAGATTATTTTTGATACTATGATCTGAGACAGCTAGAACTGATTCTGTCAGCAGAGTCTAGTTGCATAGAACTGTTAAAAAAATTATATATGTGTGTGTATCTATGTAATAAAAATGTAGTAAAGTATTTGGGTAAATTGTATTCATCACACACAATAGCCCTTGAATATTAAGAACCCAGTTTCAGTGACAGCCTCTATTTTGAGGTGTTAGTTTTGCACCCACAATTCATTGCAGGCACAAAAATGTGAGTGTAATTATTTATACCTGCAGATAAACTGCACTGGCAGACTAGGGGCTGGAGTAAACCTAGCTGAATATTAAGGTTGTAAAGGTCTTAATTTGAAAGTTACTTATTAAATGTGTTTGAATTATTGCCTAGAAATGAGTTTACAAATACTGATTTATTCAATGTTTTCTCATAGTCCTTACATTATTGGCACAATGAACCAGGCCACATCCTCAACACCTAATCTTCAACTACACCACAATTTCAGGTACTGTATGTAAATTGCCAAATTACCTGATGGTTATGGTTCTACTGCTTAGCTGAGAATATAAAGAGAATATCAGCTAGATAGGATGAACAAAACCCACTCAGGACCTAACCTGTCATTTTACTACTCTATAGAATAACAGGTAAATCTCTGACACTTCTCTTCTTCTGCTTTAGATGGGTGCTATGTGCTAACCACACTGAGCCAGTCAAGGGCTTTCTTGGTCGTTTCCTGAGACGAAAACTAATTGAAACAGAAATCAGTGGTAGGATGAGAAATGCAGAACTGGTTAAAATCATTGACTGGATTCCCAAGGTCTGGCAGCATCTCAACAAGTTCTTGGAGGCTCACAGTTCCTCTGATGTTACTATTGGTGAGAACTGAGAATTCGCATTCTAGCACCAAAGCATTCTCTGACATTACTGAGAGGATATATTCCAGTTCCTCATACTCCACTGGAATTAAATAGCCATTGCGGGGAAATGATTTATAAAAGCCACATTTTTAGACTGACCATGCTATCAAGCAAAACTGTACCAAGGGTTCATAATAAATAGATTGTAGACATAAAGGAGTTTTTTAAATTCTGTTTGTGAACTCTGTAATTGATTCCTTCTTGAATGCAATACAGTATCGAGGTAATTCATAAAAAATTCATAATTTCAAATTATCTCAAAAAGAGCAGGTGCTGACATTTGTACATTTCTTCTCACCACTTAAGTTAGTCTCCAAAGAACTTAGAGTTGGTGTTTGATATTGCTTTTGAATTAACTGCTGCAAACCATGTTAATGATGAGACTTTAATTTCCCCTTCCAGGTCCACGACTCTTTCTCTCTTGTCCAATAGACGTGGATGGTTCTAGGGTCTGGTTTACTGACTTGTGGAACTACTCTATTATCCCATATCTTTTGGAGGCAGTCAGAGAAGGACTACAGGTGAGGAAGTCAAATGTGAACCCTGAATAGGGTTTCTGTCTAAATAGCAAGGAGATACTGGATGCAATAGAACCACATTAATACTTTCCTCTAGAAGCTACCTGAGATTTAGGGTAAAATTTTCAAAAATGATTTAGGCATTAGGAGCCTAAATCCCTTTTGAGTTTCAACGAGAATTAGGCTTCTGAGTGCCCTAAACCATTTTTAAAAATGGAATTTAGGCTTTTAAGTTTTTTAAGCTCTTTTGAAAATGTTACCCCACATCAAAAATGCCATACTTGAAAGCATCCATTTACAGTATTATCCCTAATTTTCCTTCTTAAAACTAAATGTGAATTTGCGGTATGTTTACAATGGCCAATGAACTCACAACCTTTAGCTATCTGTCAGCAGAGAAACTAAGCAGCATGGGGAGAGATTTATTGAATGAGTGTTAGGATCGTTCTCACAGGCACTTTGTCTATTTTTTTCTCAGTCCAGGTGATGAAATATTGATTGAATTTCTTTGCAGTGCCTCCGGGGTCTGTAAATAAACCTTCATTAATTCAAATTTTAGCAGAGTTATTGAACTGCCTGCACTTAGCATTTGATTAAAAAATCAGGTTCTCCAACAGTTTTAGAAAGCTGGGATAGTACTGGCACTTTTACCTTTTATGGGAGCCAGCATATCTTTGGCTAGAGCAGGGGGTTTGGAGTCAGGAGTCAAGAATTAATGGAAACATTTGTCTTTTTCAATACCCAGGAGCCTTATGTAGAGTTTACAAATCACTCCACCACTTAGCAGCTTAGCAGCTGTGATGAATGCTCCATACGTTGGGGAAACAGATTTAAATAGTAGACCCAGTTTACCACAACTTACATTGAAACCTAACTAAATGATTATGAAGAATATTTTCTTTTTGAGAAGGGAAAGATGGATTTAAGACTGACTGGCCCCACCTACTGGACAACTGTGCCAACTCATTTGATCACTTGGGCATAATTTCAGAATGGAATAAATGCTAACATTTAAAGCAATTAATCATTGCATAATTTCTTAATCTGTACTTCGTTGCCATATATATAAAAATCTATATTTATATACACCACCATTGCACATAAACTTTAAACTCCTTGGTGGCTCCAGTGGAATAAGCCACTTGGCTCATATAATTTGATGGGATCAGAATCTTCCAAGAAGGAATTAGTCTGTTTGCTATATATGTATCTTTGTAACAAAGTCTCCTCTTATATGACATTGCTGTGGAGTTTTTCTTTCTGTATGTATTCAGGGCACCATTCTGCCACCCTTACTCAGACTGAGTAGTGCCTTACTTCATTTTTGTGATGTGTCCTCAGTCTGCAGGATCAGTAACAGAACTGGACCTTTGGCTATTAATCTTCCTGATCTAATTCAGTATCACAAACATGAGCAAAAATTTGAGAAAACATTTCTCAGATGATGATGTTCCCTTTAAGTACATTAATCTCAGTAGCACATTTGTTTCATTGGAAGATCATTTTAATCGTGCTGTTTCTTCCGCATAGCTAATAGCATTCAAACACTATTGTCTTGGTGCATATTTGGTGCTGACACTCCCCATCACCATCCAGGAGAACTAGATTTGATTCTCTAACGAGGCCACTGGTTGGGACCATTCTTTTTGGATTGTTCTGGAGACAGCATTCTGGATTAGGAGGGGAGTAGTTGTCTATTGCTCCCAGTGCCATCGACAGTAATAGCCAATATAAGAAATAGCACTGATAGGCTTCAGAGTTTGCCCTGACGAGCCCTACTTGGCCAATAAGGATAGCAGCCTCAATGATAGATGAGTGGAAGTTGGAGGAAACTGAGCTGTTCTTGAGCTCTGAAAGAGTTGTCAAATCCCTTTATCCCCACCACTTCTGCTAAAGGAAAAGTACTTCCTCTTTATAGGAGCTGTTTAGTCACTGAACAGCTTTCGTGACCGTTATGAAGTGGCTGTCTCATTCAGATATTTTTAAATCTTTAGTTTCCAAAATTGTCAGAGGAGTCTGTTTGTCCAGAAATGAATGGAAAATCTGTGGTCTTGATTTTTCTCCTCACTTATCCCAGTGTAAATCGGGAGTAACTGCACTGAAGGTAGTGTGTGGAACTGGTGTATTAATCTCTCTGTCTCTTTCCTCATTTATTCCTCTCCAGTTCCACCTATTAGTGCTTAATATATGGGGTTGTCAATCATTGCTACTTTTCAGACTATGATATGAAAATCAACAAATTAATCTCAAAATGATATTTTATTTTATTTATGTCTTGGTTGATTGTGAGGAAGTCTGTTCAAGACTGTAATTATTTTCTGTAAAAATGCATCTAAAAACTCAGTGTTGGGTGGGGATAGATTCTGAGAGACAGAATGCTGACTGCGGGTGAGGAGCCAGGACTTCAGGAATTTGGCTTCAATTGAGCTTTCTAAGAGCGTAAGGGAGGATGGGTTCATGGCTAAATATCCTTTTTGTGGCTGGCTTTTGCATTCTGTATTGTAAACATTCTTGGGTTGAGGCTTTGTTCAGATGTCTGGAGAATAATCTAAAATGAGAACATTGGGATTAATTTGGGAGAATCTCACAGCTCAGTTGCTTTTCAGCTTTCTAACATACCAACATCAACCATTTCCGTGTGTCGAAACACATTTGCCTTCATCATAAAAAGTGTTCTTAATGTCAATAAAGGGATTTGGGGTGAGGGTTAGCACTGAGTTATACCCCGTGGATTAAAGGCATTCAGATGTTCTCATAATACAACCATGACCTCCTACTGTGTCTTATTGCTTCACTCATCACTGTACACCGTAAAGGGGAGTCTGAATCCTTTGAGCTCAAGTAACAAAGAGCAGCTACTGAAATCCAGTTCCTGAAGGGCAGTCACCCTATAGCAGAAGTGAAAACTTGAAGATCTCTTTTCATTTGGTGTCTGCTTTTGCAACCCATGTGGCTCAATAGTGAGTTTTCATCTAATGAAAACTAAGTGATCTGAATAGATCAAAGAGCGTTTATTTAAAAATAAAACAAATGATCTAGCTCAGCAGCACTGGCTGTGTTTTCCTGACCATTAAGTTCAAATCAAAACACCTTTCTGGAGGTGTGTGTGTTTCAAGGCTGATCATACGGAGCCAGATTCTGCTGGCACTCTCACTAGTGTGAGCACAGAGAAAGTCCAAAAGTCCAATGGCTTCAAAAAGTGTTTCCTTGGCATTCATCCCCATAGTTTCTGATTAAAAGCATCGAGCAGCTATATGTTCTATCAACCTACTGCAACTTCTTGGTGACTTTGAAAGCAAATATTTGGTATTCTACTGCAGACAGGATGTGTACACTAGTGACTTGTATTTTGTTTATTTAGTCCAAAAGAAATAGGAACAGAGAGGTGGTGCACTCAACTTCTGAAGCAATGTTGTTTGTTCTCAGGTTCTCTTTCTCTCCAGTTGGTGGCAGATTAAGAGGGTTTGTGATCTCAAAGGAAATGCTTAGCCTCCTCTGAGTCAGTTACCATTACATAGCTAGAACTTCACAGTCAGAGTAATAAGGATGAAAGTCACACCCTGTTTGACCAGCCTTGAAGTGGGCAGTAGCCCACGAAAGCTTATGTTCTAATAAATTTGTTAGTCTCTAAGGTGCCACGAGTACTCCTGTTCTTTTTGCGGATACAGACTAACACGGCTGCTACTCTGAAACCTTTCATTCAGAGTGTTTTCCACACTGGGAGAACCATGACACAAGAGTTCACTTTGATCAGACAAGCATGGACTAAAGTAGTAGTTCCCATTATATTACAGACCTATGTTAAGAGATGCATTTGCTCTTGTTTTCTAGTTGTATGGTAGGAGAGCTCCCTGGGAGGATCCAGCCAAATGGGTAATGGACACGTATCCCTGGGCAGCCACCCCACAGCACCACGAGTGGCCTCCGTTGCTGCAACTGCGGCCTGAAGATGTTGGATTTGATGGGTACTCAATGCCTCGGGAAGGTTCAACTAGCAAACAAGTCCCCCTGAGTGACGCTGAAGGAGATCCTTTGGTGAGTTCTCTCATCGAAAGCTCCAGAGCTAATTAGGATATACTGTACTTTCTAGGGGGAAAAAACAAATAGGAATGAAAGAGTAAGTGACAAGCTAAGAGTGTTAAATGTTTTAGAATTACAAGGAAATATGTCTTGCCACAGAGTACAGTCAGCCTGTGGAATGCACTGCCACAGGAGACCAGTGTGTCAGGTGTAATTCTGCCAGATACAATGAAGGAGAATACTCAGTTCTCCTAGTTGTGAGAGTGTAGCTAAAATGACTATAAGAATATGAAGGAAACTTCGTCCACCTCATGTAAAGCTTTGCACAATAAACTAGATGCCTTTTGCGTATTTCTGGTGTTTGTGTGTATATATAAAGTATGCAAATACATGATTTAATAGAACTCATTAGTATAATGTCATGAAAATTCTTGACCTAACCTGCCCGGCCAATATCACAGGATAGCCGTGTCACTATGATATTGAGCGATTTTTCTTGTTCAGGCTTACATAATTGGTGTCTAATTTATTAATCAGCAAGTAGCATGCAAGTGTATGGAAACCAAGATTTTAAACATTGTACACAATATATACAATAGTTTAAGCTTTGGATTTGCTTGCTAATGCACATTTTAATATGAGCCTGATGTAACACTAGTTCATGCAGCTTTCTTCCTGGTGAAAACAGTTATTGCAATAATTGCTTGTTACTCTTAAACTATTGTTCGGAATCATGTACATCTCCAAAATAAGTTGGGTATATTGAAGAATCACCTTACATTTCCACTATGTTATGCACACATTCACAGAGATGTTATTATCCGTTGTCTAATTTAATAGATCTCTTTTTCTGACCTGTTTCTAGAAATACAGAATTCTAGTTAATATATATTAACTGGTTAGTGCAAGTGGCTGGGAATAAGGAGCTGTGGAATCTTTATAGCTCTTCCACTGACTCTGTGTGTGACCTAGAGCAAGTCATTTAACCGCTCTGCATTTCAGTTTCAGTCTCTCATAGGAGGGGTGTAATAACAACTGCCTATCTCACGGAGTGCTGTGAGAATTGCTTTACATTTGGTATCCAGTTTGAGAGTCTCAGAAAGAAATATCCCAATTTTCCCCTCTCTCTTGCACTGGTTTCACATGAGTGATGTGAGTGCAAATATGACTGTTATATAGTATTAAGATTCTTTCGTCTCAGCAGACGAATAACCCTTAACCCTTTTCCGCGCTTTCTTAGATGAACATGCTAATGAGACTGCAAGAGGCAGCCAACTATTCGAGCCCCCAGAGTTATGACAGCGACTCCAACAGCAACAGCCATCATGATGACATCCTTGACTCATCCTTGGAGTCGACGTTGTGATCTTCAGCAGACAGAAAACAGGCGGTTTCCCACTGTCCCTCTCCTACTTTACAAGAATCTTTATCACAAACTAATGAAGATAACTTGTTACTGGACTGGGCAGATGTCTCAGTATTAGAGCTGCAAGAACAAGACACTTTATTTGAGTCAGTCTTGAATGTGGGTGCAGGTAACCCAAACAACTTTTGTACTGTTTTTCTTTTTACAATTATAAGAACTGCACTATGTCTTTGTTTTGTTCTGTTTAGTTACTGTAAGCCCTCATGCCTAAGATACTGAAGACATTTAAAAAAAACAAAACACTTCACAGCTATGAAACAAACAGCATTGTGCCATGTACTGTCCAGAAGGAGAGGGGAGGGATGTTTATTGCCTATGTTGCTTCTGACCAAACACATTTGGGTGAGGGCTGGATTTCTACGAATCAGTTTTGCAGACTAACCTCAGCTGCGGATAGTTCTGGTGCTATAATATGTCGCTTGCCTTGATAATAATGGTCCATAAAAGGCAAAGCTGCAAGACAGGGAAATTTAAAATAAATATTAAAATAAAAAAAAGCTGCTCTCCTTGCCAGTCTGAGACCTTGGCTTGCTTTCCTCTATTTCACCATGTGTTTATAGAGATTTACAGATATATAAATAGAAATATATGTACAGTCTAAACAAATCAGGTTTTTTTCAAACACTGTGTAAACAACCATCCTACAGAATTTTAAAGACCAAGTACCCCTTTGATATTCAGGGCTTGATTCTCCTCTTACTTACACCAGTAAAACTCCATTGACTGTAGTAGAGCTACTCCTGATTTACACTGGTGTAAGTGAGCAAAATTCACTCCTCTGCAAAGGGCCTATGCCCCATTTAAATGCTATAGCTTAAGTGGAACTTCATAGGTGCATAGGTTCTCTGTTCGCCCTATGGATAGGGGGTGAATTTCACCCAATTAGGGTATAGTCAGGCCTTCAGTTTTTACCATTTGTATTAGAATTTTATAGCTGTTTTCTAAGACTTTTTTTGTCAGGGATTTCTCTCTCTGACCATTACAACTGCAAAAGGGGTTCATTAAAGCTCAGCTCTGTAGGCAGGCCACTGCTACTCTGGTAACATCATTTAGTCTTGTTTGGTTTTTAAATAGCAGAAAGTAGTATTTTGGCGGTTCATCGAAGCTGTCTTATCCAGGTCTTAAAAAGGGGGGTACTATCTCTTTAAAGTTTAAAAGTTGCTCATGGGTTATGGCTGAGCTGTGAACCTGATTCTCTGTTTCTCCTCCTCCTCTCCACACGCACACAATACAGTTTCAGTATTAAGGCTTGTACTTCTGTTGGGGAGCAAGAACACCTCACAAAGAATTGCACTTTCCTTTCCTTGGGAGCAAATACTTTCAATAAAGCCACCACACATCAGCTGTCTCAGGCTGAACTCAGCAAGAGCCGCAGTCCTCAACATTGATCTGTACAAGCCTTTCCAGCTATATTTCGGTGCTGAATTTTAAAGCGATGCCTTACTTATTTTGTACTAATTGTATTAATTACATTAGTGCTGTATATTATGGGGTTTTATGTAAGTAAACAAACAGGGCTAAACAAGTCATCTCTTGGAATATAATAACAAATTGCTGTGAATATTGTTTGTGTGAAATATTAGATTTTGTTTAAATGTGACGGTAACAAAAGGAGGGAAATGAGATAACCTTTCAGGTTCATATCAATCTGCAGCTAATAGATCATTGGATAACTGTTTATTCAATGCAAGAAAAAAAAAGCTTTTCTATGATGAAAAATGCTATCGCTACTAAACTACAAAAAAGCGATAGCTGTTTTTTCAGTGTACAGGTAGAAAACTTATTACAAACACTTTTTTTTAAGAGCTTGTTAATCCTTCTGGGTTTAAAATAATGTAACAGACACAAGTTCATGCTTCTGTGACTCAGTTTGAATGGATAATTTTATTATCCCTTATGGCTTTCTACTATCTGTGATTTGACTGTAGTTACTTTTTTGTCTTTATCCAATGAGAGCTGGTCGTGAATCGGCTCCCATTACAGCTTTCAAGTCTTGATGATCTTTTTAAAAAAAGAAATTGTAAAAGAATAAGTAAAATATTTTAATGATGGGGAGGGGAAAATCCCCTGAGCTGGTGTCACTGCTTTAACCTTGCTGAACTCTAATTTAGATTATATCATTTAAATGGAAGGCAAAGTGTTACTCAATCAACCTTATTAAACCAGATCTTCTTACTGTAAAATGGGCTACACTCCTATGGAATCATATGCAGCGCATGCTGATGAGTTAGAGTGATTCATTTCTCAGCAATCTGACAATTCTGCTTCCCAGCACTGACTTTACCTGCTACTACGGTGAATCTGGGTAGAAACTGAATACCTGAACCTGAGACTGAATCCATGCAAGTAGATCCTTGTGCCTGGGTGGATCTGTTTGCAGGATAGAGCCTAATCTAACTTAACATCACAGCATTTCTCAGCAAACTTTTAACTGAACCCTACAAATACATTTGAAATTGTCAGATTATTTTCAAATACATTTGAAATTGTCAGATTATTTTTTGTTTTTAATCCTGTGTTCAGATGCAGGAAAGGGGTTCTATCTATCTGCTCCTCTCTGATTGACAAAAATTTGGGGTACTGTAAAAGAGGCGACTTTGAGTAGGTTAGTCATTTTAATCTTCACAAAACTCAGTGTCCTTTCTGAAACTTCGGGAAGCAGGGTTATCTGTTATGCACATTTCTTATCTTCATCCTGATTTCAGTATAGCTTAGTAAACTTTGTTTTTAATGAATTTGTTCTCATTTTAAGGCTTTGTCCAAAATGCTTCCAATTTTTTTGCCTTTTTTTCTACAAAGTTGGCTTGTTTTTTTAAAAAACAAAAACAAAAAAACCCCAAGATTCTATGCAACATTCATGTTGAGTTATAAATTGGAAGCTTAAACCATTTCTTTTCCTTTAGAACTGCCAAGAATTGTACAGGCCATAACTGAAACATGGAGACAGTTTTAGTTGAGGGTGGGTTTGGCTAGCTTTTTTTTTTTGTACATTTTGGAAGAAAAAACTATTTCATTGTTGATGCTTAACTTCGATATTATGTGTATTGAATCTTGTCTAAATGTGGCAATTCTTTCAAGAAAAACAAAAAACAAACAAAAAAAAGTCTTTGTGGATATTAAATGGAAGGTTACTGTTTTGATCTAGTTGTTTCCAGTGGAACAGTTTATGAAATATGTTCTATAAGATGTACATTTTTTCACTGTAACATAGAAATGTAAATATTTGATTAAAAGTGCTGCATTTTGATGAATTTTTTCTAGCCATTTTTAAAGAGAAAACTAGGAATTGAGTATTTTGTGTACGGTATGATGTTTGCCATCTGTTCCCCTCCCTATTTAATTTTCAGTTGTCATTTAGGATTGGAATTTGCAAATGGTCTGTTTGAGATCATGGCCTCCACCCCCAGTGTCATGGAAAATAAAGCTGATGATTGTACCAGTCTTAAATTATTCATGATTCAATAAAATTGATACTTATTTATTCAGATTTGTGATTTTGCTGCAATTTTGTGCCTTGTTGATTAAGTGTAACTGTTTAGTATACTGGCATTTGGGCTTTTTAGTTCTTTAAAATACATTTATTTTTAGTGCTTGTGAAAGAATGCTGGCTTGACAGCCCCCTAGACTGAAGACCCTGTGTCCACAGAACAAGGCAGTGGAAATAAAGTTTTTAGTCCATTTCTCTGAGTATAGTAACATGACAAGCTTCATAAGGGCTTGTCTACATGGGGAAATTTGCCAGGAGAACTATACCATGGCCCAAGGACTATTCACTGTGCCAGGGACCTAGCAAGAAAATAGCTCTATAGAATGGTGGTTAGGCCACTCTAGGGTATAAGGGGTTCAAGTCCCTGCTCCATTGATTTTATTTATAAAAAATTGAACAGGAAAGACTGAAGCTGTGTCTGTGCTATAGTTTGGTTACATCAGCTTAGAGCTGCCAATTTTTTTATACTGCTCAGCCACATGGGTGCTTGTGTCGGCATTACATGTCCTCACCACAGCTGGTTGTGTCAATAGAAAATACGGTAGGTATACCAGTGTACCTCACATCACCATCCAGCGCTACGCTTCATGGGACATTTTCACAGTGCACTGAGGGACACCAGCAAGTCACCCAGAAATTGCTGGGAAAGGGATCAAATCCCACAATCTCACTTTTTCCGTCCCATAATTTTCACACCACTTTTAAAATTCCTACATGCCACTTTTTGAAACTTCAGCATGTACAACTACAATCAAGTGTGCAAGGAGGAAGATGAGCTTCTCACGGATGATGAATGGATGATGGACACAGTGAATAAAAGTCTCAGGTGGTTGCTGGCCTTCACACAGCAACTCCACATGGTGAATAGGAGCTTCTGGGCCTGAGAAATGAGCGCAGATTGTTGGGTGGCATCGTAATGCAGGTTTGGGTTGACAAGCATTGGTTGCAGAACTTTTGGATGCAAAAGCCCACATTCCTGCATCTGTGTGCCGAGCTCGCCCCAGCCCTCCAGTGCAGAGACATCAGCATTGGCAGTGTAAAAGCGAGTGGTGAGCATACTATGGAACCTTGCACAGGTACATTGCTATTAACCAGTGGGGAATCTGTTCAGAATTGGAAAAATCCACAGTGGGGGCCATGGGCATCTAAGTGTGCAGGGCCATCAAGTGTATCCTGCTCTGCAGGAAGTAGTAGCTGGTTTTGAAGCAATGAGGTTCCCAAACTGGGGTGAGGCTAGATGGGGCAAACATCCTTACTCTGGCACCACCCCATCTTTCCCCGACCACGGCATTCACACTGGTGATGTTGAAATGATTATAGTGATTCTGGAGGAACTTTGTTCCCCTAGCTCATGAAACCGTACTGGCCATCCTGACAGAGCCCAGGAAAGCTTCAATTCCCAGCTGAGTAGGTGCAAGATCCCTGATGAATGTCCCATTGGTAATCTCAGAGCTCACCCATGATGTTTAATTACTACTTGGCTCTCAACAAGGCAAACATTCCTATTAGTATTGCTGCATGTAGTGTACTCCAGAATACCTGTGAGGTGAAGGGGGAAAGGCTACCAGCAGAGTGGAGGGGTGAGGTGGGCCAGCTGTCTGCTGACTTTGAACAGTCAGACACAAAGGCTATTAGAAAAGTCAACCATGGAGCTGTAAGGGAGGCCTTAAAAGACCATTTTAACTGTAAGCTTGAGTAGTGTAGTACTTCTGGGAACTTGTGTGCCTTCATGTGCATAGACCTTAAATATGGGTCGGTGATGAGGCCTGATATGACTTTTGTAATTTGGCTTGGCTGCTTGGTTCAAACTAATGAGTATACACTGAGTTTCAAAAACTAAAACTTTGTGTGCAAACAAACAGGAAACAAAGGTAACGTGCAAATAAACAAGTTACAAATTTTTTTAGCAGCACTGTAATAGTGTGCCCCATTCTTACACAAACCAATTACAACAATAAACATACATGCTTACAAATTAAAAAGTAAAACACATTACAACCGTTCATTCATGTTTAAAAACTAGTGCACTGTGCGAGCTGGCTGAGCCTGCAGCTATCACAGGTCAGTGGTGTAGGTGTAACCATCATTCTTGTTCTCCCCTGGCGTGGAGTGGTAGGATTCATGCCATGATGCCACCTGTTATGCTGGGGAGTATAGGGAGCAGTGACCATGGAGTTTTCCATGGAATGGGAAGGCTGTTGTGGACAGGGTCTTTGGCCTTTTGCTCATAGCCTGAGCAAAGCCATAATGCACTTTGCTGTCCCTTTGCCTCTTCTCCAGCAGCCAGTCACTCCATGCCTAGACCTTCGCCCTGCTCTAACCCTTCTGCACCTCCAGTCTCTGTGTTTGTGGTCAGTAGCTGTAGAAGACGGGTGGAGCTCACAGAACATGTCCTCCTTGGGCTGCTTCTTTCTTCATCTAGTCCATGTAAGGCATTCAGCAGATGCAAAGGGGTCACCGCTCAAGGCCACCATGCCAGAGGCTGCTGAGCAGAGCAACAGCTAGTGTTAGATTTACAGTCACAACAGAAAGGGAGTGATGATAAGGCTCAAACCTGCCTTACATTAGTCCCATTATGATCTTTAATAAAAAATGCTGTCATTTTAGCCTCTCATTACAGCACCACTCTGCAGCTCAAGATGCGCTGAGTCAGGACTATTGCATGGGAGTTTTATATGCTGGGCAGCCCTGGGTATGAGTACAGGGAAAGTGCAGTGCATGGTGCCAATATTTTCACACCCAGCAGTGATTTTGGCTGATATCTCAAGTCTAAGGGTGGCAAATGCCCAGAGAACACAGCTGCTACTGGCATCCCGAAGCCACCCTAGGGCTGCCAGCCTGCTTACTGCACTGGTACCAGCGAAACCCTTCAGAGAGTGGTATGGGAATGGGTCCCATGGTGGGGAAAGAAATGATGGTGCCATCCCTAGAAACGTTCAGGAGGGGATGGCACAGTATCTCCATGAAAGCCTCATTGTGGGTGGTCAAGAAGCTAAACACCACATAGGGAGATTTATGTCCCCTGCCTCCCCATCCAACGAGCCAAAGGAAGACAAAGCAAATGCCACCTCTACCTCTTTCTTCTACTTCTGTTGGAGCCCAGGGCAGTGAGCTGACGTAGACCGTGTAATTTGGACTGCTACACTCAGCTGTTTGAATTTATTTTTGCCCATGTAGTAGTTGATCGCTATGCATTCCAAAGCGTTGAATTGTATGCCCAGAGCTGGTTTACAAAGTAAATTGAAGAATCAAAAGTTGCTGCCTTTATTCTCTTAACTGGTACAGATGGGAGGGGGGCAATTTTTAAATAGGGAAGAAGGGCAGGAAAAGGGACATAGGGCACTGAAAAGGGAAACAAACATGTTCCTAAGAAATAATGCACCCATACACTTACCTGCATGCCCTTTCCTTCGTCAGCAGGCTCATCTGTGTGAAACTGGTGGAATTGGCTTGATTCTGGCAGAGTTTGAAATAGCTCCTGGCTTGCCCTATGATTTATGTCTCCCCCCTCCTTACTGTGCCCTGCAGGGGTTTCCACATCCATCTCACACAAAGTGTCCCCAGTCACATCAAGGGTGCTGGTGGAGTTTCTGCCAAGTGTGGCATGCAGGTCATTGTAGAACAAGGGTGGGCAAACTATGGCCCACGGGTCATTTTAAGCTGGCCCCTGAACCGCACCAAGCTCTGGGTCAGGGGTTGAGCTGCGTAGTGCGGCCCCGCTCTGGCCCAGGCGCAGGGTCGGGTCTGCACCACTTGTCTCGACACTGTTCCGTTGGGGGGGGGTTTGCTGGGTCAGGGCCACATCCCTGAGCCTGAACCCATGCCCCAACCCCCCGCCCCGCCCTGATTCCCCCTCCCGCTCTCTAAATCCCTCGAGCCCAGACCGGAGCACCCTTCCGCACCCCAAACCGCTCATCACCAGCCCGACATCAGTGCCCGCACCCCCAGCCAGAACCTGCACCCCTGCCCCAGCCCTGATCCCACTCCTGCCCTCCAAACCCTTCGGTCCTAGCCCAACGCACTCTCCTACACCCGAGAATCCTCATCCCCAGCCCCACCTCAGAGCCCACACTCCAACCCTAATTTTGTGAGCATTCATGGCCCTCCATACAATTTCTATTCCCCAATGTGGCCATCGGGCCTAAAGGTTTGCCCACCCCACTTGTAGAAGCAACAGGTCTGCTGGGCAGCCCCAGATTAGTTACTGCCCTTCCTCACCTTATGATCTGCCTCACTTTCACTTGCCATTGATTCTCACCCCTATTGTGCCCCAGGCCATCCCCATGCACAATCTGCACTTAGCTGGCTTTATTCCTTTGGGTGCTCCTTAGCTGTGCTTGTACAGTCTCTCCTCCTCACACCCGCCCACCTGTCCAGGCCAAGGAGCTCCAGGCACGAGCACATTAGGTGTAGCTCTCTGTCTGCACTGAGCCAGCAGGGATGGAAGTGCACAAAAGTGGGTTAATATATGTGCTCACCAAAGTGGGCAACCAGGAAAAGGCATTTCAAAATCATGCTGTGTTTTTTAAGGCATGGGGGGGGGGCAGAGTGTCAGGTGTCCACTATCAGTGCCGCCCCAAAATAGTGAAGTTAAAAATTGTGACCAGAGTGACGACTGTTGCGGGCTAGCTGCTGGATGCCTGGTAAGATTGACAAAGGTAATGCATTGTCTACACTAACACTACAATGCTGGAAGTAGGACAATTTTGGCTTGTATCATTTGGGGATGTGCTGTAACTGCATCAATGAAGTGGTGCTTACATTGGCAGCAGACAAGTTTAAACACAGACACATGCAAAACTAGTCGACTTAACATTCTAGTGTAGAGCAGGCCTGGGAAAGCTCGTAGCAGAGTATCGCATAGCCTAGTGGCAATGGCTCTTCTATATGTAGGAGACGTATGTTCAAATCTCTTCCCCACATCAAGCAGAGGGGAGAATTGAACAGGGTCTCCCACATCCCCATGAGTGCCCTAATGAGTGGGATTAAGGGAGTAATCCCCTGCCATTTTGTGACTGCATTCCTGCTTTGTTTTTGTCAAAATACCCCAAAATCCAATAAAAAAAAATTTGAGTCTGGCCAAAACAACCCAGAATGTTTTCAATGTATTGATTCACTGGAAATCAAAATAAAATTGGTTTCAGCTCAACCTGAAACAAAATGTTTTTTGGAATTTTCAGAATTGGCAGCAAACCAAAAAAAAAAAAAATCCATTATTCACCCATTTCTGATCCTGATGCCACACAATGCTGGCCTTAGGGAGAACCCCCATGGGCCATCCAGGGTGTATCCTGCTCTGGGGGTTGGCCTCAGTTTTACCAGATCCCGCAATGCACACCAGCTGCCAGTTTGGCTGTGTCTTTTCTCTCTGTCCCATCCACTTCTTTTTAGGGCACTGTTTAGAATGCTCCTTATTCAGACAAAAACCCAGTGTAAATTCAGATACCAATGTGAATTCCACATTGTTCAGATGAGTAAACTGAGACACAGAGTAGCTAAAAGGCTTATAAGACTTTTTTCCTGAGTGGGTCATTTGAAAAGGGCCCTAAATTAAGAATCCACAAAACTAAGAAAGCATTTCCCCAGGACAGAGCCTTCATCTCTCCCATACAGTTCCAGCACTGAGTGCTAGTTTTGCTATAATTTGAGCCAACAGTATAAAATTCAGGCCAGACCTTTGGGCTCAAGCTGAGGCTCTGCTTGTGTGCTGAGAGGTGGGGAGAAAGCACCTTCCTCTTGGTCCCTGATTGCTAGGTGTGAATAACCTGGCCAATGGGGGGTTTTCTATTGACTTCTCAGATTTCCTCTGATATGGGTTCACCTCAGCCAGTTTGTTAATGTCAGTCCACCTCAGGTGGGCAATACCCACACACCCCTCAAGTCTCCTTCATTTCCCCAAGAGCATAATTAACCCTTTTGCACAGGTTGTCATGGAGGAAACTGAGGCACACATAGGCTTCATAAAAATATTACAGAAAATTCCCACTGAGTCACAAGTAATTCAATGTATAGCTAATAATCTGCACCTGTGTACACCAGGTCTACCCGAAAAGGGTATTTTCACCCACTGAAGAGAAAGTGGTTCATTAACATTATTGTTGGCTTTTTAAAGGGACTGTCAAGACAAGAAAAGCTACCTACAATAAGCCCTGTCAGCTGTTTGTTGTAAGCTAGGGAAAGGTATTGGCTGCAGGGCATTACTACAGCCTATTACAAGAAAGTATTAGCTGGTAAGCATTGCTCCCTTGGAGCACAATGGGGATGGAAATAAGGTTTGCTGAGTGTCAGATCTTTGTGGCGTTAGTCATTTCCCTGCACTTTTCACTTCTCAGCTACAAGCCTTCCCTCACTTGTCTCTTAGTGTAACAGAGTACAAGCTATAATCTAGCACTGAGCAGCCAGTAACACAGCGTTTCAGTTTGTGGCAGTGTTTTCCTGAGGCAGGAGCAACTTTATTTCTAAAAGGTTCTTTTTAGCCAGCTGGTTTTTCCTGTTCTGCAGACTTTGTTTTGATTTATGAACATGCAAATTTGGGACTTGGTGCTGGAAGGTGCTCAGCGCGCTGGCTCTAATCCTGCAAAGAATGCTTTGAGGGATTGGGGCCAAAGTGCTCAGCACCACGAACCTCTTCTTTCTTTCTCACCCTGCCCTCACTCTTACCTTCGGCCCCATTCTTTTTTTAACCCTTGCTGGGTCTACATGTAGCATCCTCAAAACATCCCGTCGCCCCACTTTCTCTTTAATTGCTGCTCTGTCTCCCTCCTTCCAACAGTCGACATTTCCTCTCTCCTCCAGCTCCTTCCTGTTGGTAGCTTCCAGGTTTCCTACCTTAGTCCCATCCTCTTCACTCTCTGTAGACAGCCTCACCCACCATTGATTACCACCTCTGACTGCTACATCTACCACTCTACATGGGTGTTATTTACCTGGGCATGAAGGGTGGAAGGAAAACATCCCTCCTGCCCCGTAACTTTCAATGGGGGGGGGGGCGTATCACTGTGTTTCTCTCCCAACTTTCAGCCTCTGCTTGGAGGGGAGCAAAAAAAGAGAACTAAGGCATCAGCTCTCAATACACCCAGTGGGTCCGTTGGGCTGGGAAGAAGCAGTTGCAGCTTACTGCCACTAGGCCCATACTTTCCCTTTGCTGGCCAGGCTGGAGACTACTTTCTGAAGCCAGTTCAGCTCTCGCTCTGCCTCCTTCCTTCCCCCACCAACCCATGCACCATCAGAGGGAGCCAAGCAGGGCAGCCAAATGCACTGCACTGAAAAGAGGCTCAACTCCTCCCACTGCAGTTCCAGCTCCTCCTCCTCTCAGCAAAGCTGTTTCAGGTATGAGGAGGAAGGGAGTTAAAGGTGCTCCAGGGAGAGCTGCACTGCATCACTGGAACACAAAAGCTCAGGGAAGGACTCTGGACGGACAGTCTCACAAGCCTGTGGCAGTGCTCTCTGAGGGTCTTTTTGTCCCATGCCAATCAAAGCTGCTGGCAAAGATACTCCCCTGCTTTCAGCTCCCAGCTAGCACACCCCCCCCCACACACACACACTCTTGAGTTTCATTTTATGGCATTGTGTCTCTGGCATATTTGAATACCCTGCCTGCTGTCAAGAAGGAAACCACCAAGGCAGGAACAGCACGGATAGTGCACCTGGGATTGCAGAAAACACACTGCACTGGGGAGGTGCACGCTCACCCACCAGAGCTCTTACTGTAATGATAGTGTTCTCCCTGGCTGTCATTGGAGGGGGGAAGGGGCAGGAACAGAT
Organism: Trachemys scripta elegans; assembly: GCF_013100865.1. Classification (NCBI taxonomy): domain Eukaryota; kingdom Metazoa; phylum Chordata; order Testudines; family Emydidae; genus Trachemys; species Trachemys scripta. Next base: position 84,257,794 of record NC_048301.1, read on the forward strand.
ACATTTCCCAGCATTAGGAAGATGCTCTCTCTTTTTTTTAATGGGTATTGAAAGCCTGACCTGATCTATGAAACATAGGGTCTCCTGCAACTTTTGGCCAAGCGACTCGTGATTTTGAGCACCTATCATGAGATCTCTTAAAGGGGCCAGATTTTCAGAGGGTGGGAGCTCAGCATTTTCAGAAGATCAGGGCCCTTAAAGGGATCTCAAGTTAGACACACACATTTGCTAGTCAAGTCTGGTAATTTTGGCATTGGTAGTGAGAAGCTCTCTCTTTCTCTCATCAGAGGCTATTCTTTTTTAAAATTACACATTCTAAAGAAATGTTTCTGCTAGGAGATGTTAATCAACGGTGGCTATTTTTTTTTTTCAGATGAAGTGTGTTGTTTTTGAAGAGTGTGGAACAGAACTACAGGCCTGGGGAACAGACTGGCTGGTGTGAAAGCAGGCATCACTGTTCCTCTTACTGCTATAAGTAAAGCCCCACTGTTTCATGCTGGTGTGACAAACATGCTTTTGTGCATGTGGTGTTAACAGCTGTGGCTTATTAGCTGAAGCCTGTGTGTTTATGTATGCATCCGCTAACTGAACATATTGCATTATTGACATCAGTCTGATGCTTAATGCAGTGCTGTGTGTTTTATTGTACTCATGGTGCAGTTCTGTAAGGGGAGCCTTTAAAGGCATATGTTCAATGTTTTTAACACAAAGGGCTCAGTTTTGCACTAGCCAGTTAGGCGTAGATTCTATTGAGGTCAATGGCTCTGACTCTCCACTTGGGGTATAAACCACTGCAACGCCATGACTTCAGTGAACTTACACTGGTGTTACACAGGGTAACACAGTGGTGGGTCAGGCCCAGAGTACTTTGAGATAAATGACAGTTGTGCCTGTGTAGCTGAGGCCAGCCCTGGGCCGAAGGACTTCACACCATTCACACCTTGGTATCTGTTATTGAAACTCTTTTGGCCTGTGGCCCCGGCAAAGAGAGGTGGAGCAGGGCAGGCCTCAGAGCAGGAAGTGAAACAAGGCCCTTGACTCAGACCTCCTCCTGGAGACACCAGGCTTTAGTGAACTTACCAGCACTGACCTTAGCCAATGCCCAAGTTACATTAATTAGCTCATATGACAGCAATCTTGCCATTGTTATGTCTATTTGAGCACTTTTTTCCCCATATAACCCTTAGTCAATGGTGTTAATGTTTATACTATGTGTATAATATATAGTATTAACCCTCTTGCACTCCTTCCCGTCAACATCTTTGCCAGTATAGAAGAATCACAATCTCTCTGCACTCAGTTCTCTGTCTGTAAATTGGGGCTAATATTACTTCCTTTCTTCCCTTTGATTGTATTGTCTACTTGGACTCTGATCCTGCAAAGACTTATGCACTGGGGTGAATGGGACTACTTGGAGTGTGTAAAGGTTACCACACACATACTTCTTTGCAGGACAAGGGCCTTAGCTTATAAGCACTTTGGGATAGGCACTGTCTCTTAGTTTGAGAACTTGAAAGGTATTTAGGTACCTAACTCCAAGCCGATGTGTCTGTACAGTGCCTCACATAATGTGGCCCTAATCTTAGTTCAGGTTTGTAGGAGCTACTGTAATACCAGTGAGAATAATGCTAATTGTTTTTGTTTGATGTACTAAGCATACTATTCCAGGAGCCCTGCATGCCATGGAGGTGGGTGGGAAATCAAATAATGGTACAACCACCATTGTTGCAAAATAATGCCTTTTTCGTTCAGTATGAGGGACGGGTGCTTTCAGTTAATTACCACAACATTGCCACCAGATGGCAGCAAAGACAAAACAATGAATCCAAATCTCTGCCTTTGGCACTCAATTCCAAATGTAAGCAAGACAAAGTTATAAAAGAGGATGTATTTCTGAGATTGCCATTAACATCTGCTAATGACACTGAATTAGGAAATGGTTTCACATGCAAAGCAGAGATGGTGCAAATTGACTATTCCTGTTTGGTGAAGGAGAAAATGTTTTGCTTTGGCAACAATTTACAGGAGCATATTTTTTTCATTAAAATTTGATAGAACAAAGAAATACAAGCCAAACTCCATAGCAACTATTAGGTATCCATTATTTTATATTTTGTGGGTGCAGGAACTTGGGAGTCAAGAATTTTAGTTCTACCACTGATTCATTCTGACCTGCGGAAGTGACTTTACGCCCTTCATTGCTCTGTGCCTCACCTATAAAATGGGGACACTAGCACCTACCTCTCAACAGGCTGTTGTCAGGACTATCATTTGTAAAGCACACTGAGATCATTGTACTAATTAATTGCAAGGTGCTAGTATCCATAACAACAGCTTTATGGTTAATTCAGGCTTTATACCTGGTTAACTGTGATTTTATAAGTGTTTATATTCTCCTAAACACTTTGGGCCAGATTCTCTCTCTGGTGTAAAGCAATGTCGGTCCCCTGACTTCCTGAAGCTCTTGGAAGGAAGAAATTATGGAAGGTGAGCGTTCAGCTGTTGTAACTTGCACAGGTTATGCCATGTTTGTCTTTCTTCCACAGGACAGAAGCGACTTTGTCTGTACAAAGTGCAAGCTGGTCTCCATATTGGAAGAGAAGGTTTGAGGTCTGGAGCAACAAGTATCAACCCTGCGTTGCATAAGAGAAATTGAAGATTTCTTGGACAGACGTCAGGATATTCTTCTATGGGCACAATGTTCTGAAGAATCGGAGCAGGCTGTGCAGAGGGGACAGAGGGTGAAGAAATTTGGCAGCATGTGTCCTCCAGAAGAAGAAAGAGGAGCGTCCATGTACCAGCAATGGAGATACAGGTGAGCAACCGTTTTCATGTTCTCTCCACAGGTACTAATGCGGAGAGTGGACTAGATGATACATCTGCGGGAAGGGAGCAGAAGGAGACTCCACTGATTGGAAGGCATGAGATGCACTGTCCTAGGTATGGGGGTTCCACGACCACTGCTCCTAAGAGAAGGAGGTGGGTGGTGGTGGTCGGGGACTCCCACCTCAGGGGGACTGAGTCATCTATCTGCCGATCTGACCGGGAAAACCGAGAGGTCTGCTGCTTGCCGGGAGCTAGGATTCACGATGTGACGGAGAGACTGCCGAGACTCATCAAGCCCTCGGATTGCTACCCCTTCCTGCTTCTCCACGTGGGCACCAATGATACTGCCAAGAATGACCTTGAGCGGATCACTGCAGACTATGTGGCTCTGGGAAGAAGGATAAAGGAATTTGAGGCGCAAGTGGTGTTCTCGTCCATCCTTTCTGTGCAGGGAAAAGGCCTGGGTAGTGACCGTCGAATTGTGGAAGTCAACGAATGGCTATGCAGGTGGTGTTGGAAAGAAGACCTTGGATTCTTCGACCATGGGATGGTGTTCCAAGAAGGAGGAGTGCTAGGCAGAGACGGGCTCCACCTAACGAAGAGAGGGAAGAGCATCTTCGCAAGCAGACTGGCTAACCTAGTGAGGAGGGCTTTAAACTAGGTTCACCAGGGAAAGAGACCAAAGCACTGAGGTAAGTGGGGAAATGGGAGACCAGGAGGAAGCACGAGCAGGAGAGTGCAAGAGGGGAGGACTCCTGTCTCAGACTGAGAAAGTGGGACGATCAGCGAGTTATCTTAAGTGCCTATACACAAATGCAAGAAGCCTGGGAAACAAGCAGGGAGAACTGGAAGTCCTGGCACAGTCAGGGAACTATGATGCAATTGGAATAACAGAGACTTGGTGAGATAACTCACATGACTGGAGTACTGTCACGGATGGATATAAACTGTTCAGGAAGGACAGGCAGGGCAGAAAAGGTGGGGGAGTTGCATTGTATGTAAGAGAGGAGTATAACTGCTCAGAGCTCCGGTATGAAACTGCAGAAAAACCTGAGAGTCTCTGGATTAAGTTTAGAAGTGTGAGCAACAAGAGTGATGTCATGGTGGCAGTCTGCTATAGGCCACCAGACCAGGGGGACGAGGTGGACGAGGCTTTCTTCCGGCAACTAGCAGAAGTTACTAGATCGCAGGCCCTGTTTCTCATGGGAGACTTTAATCACCCTGATATCTGCTGGGAGAGCAATACAGCGGTGAACAGACAATCCAGGAAGTTTTTGGAAAGTGTAGGGGACAATTTTCTGGTGCAAGTGCTGGAGGAACCAACTGGGGCAGAGCTCTTCTAGACCTGCTGCTCACAAACCGGGAAGAATTAGTATGGGAAACAAAAGTGGATGGGAACCTGGGAGGCAGTGACCATGAGATGGTTGAGTTCAGGATCCTGACACAAGGAAGAAAGGAGAGCAGCAGAATATGGACCCTGGACTTCAGAAAAGCAGACTTTGACTCCCTCAGGGAACTGATGGGCAGGATCCCCTGGGAGAATAACATGAGGTGGGGAATGGAGTCCAGGAGAGCTGGCTGTATTTTAAAGAATCCTTATTGAGGTTGCAGGAAAAAAACATCCCAATGTGTAGAAAGAATAGTAAATATGGCAGGCGGCCAGCTTGGCTCAACAGTGAAATCCTTGCTGATCTTAAATGCAGAAAAGAAGCTTACAAGAAGTGGAAGCTTGGACAAATGACCAGGAAGGAGTATAAAAATATTGCTCAGGCATGCAGGAATGAAATCAGGAAGGCCAAATCACACTTGGAGTTGCAGCTAGCAAGAGATGTTAAGAGTAACAAGAAGGGTTTCTTCAGGTATGTTAGCAACAATAAGAAAGTCAAGGAAAGTGTGGGCCCCTTACTGAATGAGGGAGGCAACATAGTGACAGAGGATGTGGAAAAAAGCTAATGTACTCAATGCTTTTTTTGCCTCTCTTCATGAACAAGGTCAGCTCCCAGACTGCTCGACTGGGCAGCATTGTATGGGGAGGAGGTGACCAGCCATCTGTGGAGAAAGAAGTGGTTCAGGACTATTTAGAAAAACTGGACAAGCACAAGTCCATGGGGCCGGATGCTCTGCATCCAAGGGTGCTAAAGGAGTTGGCAGATGTGATTGCAGAGCCTTTGGCCATTATCTTTGCAAAATCATGGCGATCGGGGGAGGTCCCGGATGACTGGAAAAAGGCTAATGTAGTGCCCATCTTTAAAAAAGGGAAGAAGGAGGATCCAGGGAACTACAGGACAGTCAGCCTGACCTCAGTCCCTGGAAAAATCATGGAGCAGGTCCTCAAGGAATCAATTCTGAAGCACTTAGAGGAGAGGAAAGTGATCAGGAACAGTCAGCCTGGATTCACCAAGGGCAAATCATGCCTGACTAACCTAATTGCCTTCTATGAGGAGATAACTGGGTCTGTGGATGAGGGGAAAGCAGTGGACGTATTATTCCTTGACTTTAGCAAAGCTTTTGATCGGTCTCCCACAGTATTCTTGCCGGCAAGTTAAAGAAGTATGGGCTGGATGAATGGACTATAAGGTGGAAAGAAAGCTGGCTAGATTGTTGGACTCAACGGGTAGTGATCAATGGCTCCATGTTTAGTTGACAGCTGGTTTCAAGCGGAGTGCCCCAAGGGTTGGTCCTGGGTCTGGTTTTGTTCAATATCTTCATTAATGATCTGGAGGATGGTGTGGACTGCACTCTCAGCAAGTTTGCCGATGACACTAAACTGGGAGGAGTGGTAGATACGCTGGAGGGTAGGGATAGGATACAGAGGGACCTAGATAAATTAGAGGATTGGGCCAAAAGAAACCTGCTGAGTTTTAACAAGGACAATTGCAGAGTCCTGCACTTAGGATGGAAGAATCCCATTCACTGTTACAGACTAGGGACCAAGTGCTTAGGCAGCAGTTCTGCAGAAAAGGACCTGGGGGTTACAGTGGATGAGAAGCTGGATATGAGTCAGCAATGTGCCCTTGTTGCCAAGAAGGCTAATGGCATTTTGGGGCTGTATAAGTAGGGGCATTGCCAGCGGATCGAGGGACGTGATCATTCCCCTCTATTCGACATTGGTGAGGCCTCATCTGGAGTACTGTGTCCAGTTTTGGGCCTCATGCTACAAGAAGGATGTGGAAAAATTGGAAAGGGTCCAGCGGAGGGCAACAAAAATGATTAGGGGGCTGGAGCACATGACTTATGAGGAGAGGCTGAGGGAATTGGGATTGTTTAGTCTGCAGAAGAGAAGAATGAGGGGGGATTTGATAGCTGCTTTCAACTACCTGAAAGGGGGTTCCAAAGAGGATGGATCTAGACTGTTCTCAGTGGTACCTGATGACAGAACAAGGAGTAATGGTGTCAAGTTCCAGTGCGGAGGTCTAGGTTGGATATTAGGAAAAACTTTTTCACTAGGAGGGTGGTGAAGCACTGGAATGGGTTACCTAGGGGGGTGGTGGAATCTCCTTCCTTAGAGGTTTTTAAGGTCAGGCTTGTCAAAGCCCTGGCTGGGATGATTTAGTTGGGGTTGATCCTGCTTTGAGCAGGGGGTTGGACTAGATGACCTCCTGAGGTCCCTTCCAACCCTGAGATTCTATGATTCTAGACAAGCTATGCTGAGTTACACCAGCTGAGGCTCTGGCCCACTGTGTTCTATTTTTTCTGGTTTCTGTACTATGCCTGTCTTGTATTTATTTAAGGTCACCGGAATGGAGAGGTGTTGAGTGTTAGGTTTGGATAGACAAACATGTCTTGTCAGTCTAGAAGGCTCACTTTAAACAAAGGCAAACTGCAGTGAAAAGAACAATAGTAAACTATTTTACACCTGTGCAAAATGCTACCACATCAGAGTTCTCAACTCAGTTACACCTGTAGTAGCATTTTACACTCACTTTGCACAAGTGCAAGGCAAAGGAAAATCACTCCTCTTGGGTTTAGCTCCTCTCTTACAGGCTGCAAAAACTCTCTGAACAAAATGACCACTGTTTCTCCATGCTGCGTAGTTCTGGCTGTGTCGGTCTCAGGATATTACAGAGACAAGGTGGGTGAGGTAATATATTTTATTGGACCAACTTCTATTGATGAGAAAGACAAGCTTTCGAGCCACACAGAGCTCTTCTTCAGATCTCAGTCCTGCGTGGCTCGAAAGCTTGTCTCTTACCAACAGAAGTTGGTCCAATTACCTCTCCCACTTTGCTTCGCTGTCTCCACAGACAGGCAGCATTTTAGGGTATGTCTACACTGGCAGAGTTACAGCACCAGCAGTTACAGTGCTGCTCAGAGAGCGCTGAAGGGAAACCTTGTTGTGTGTTCACACTGTCAGCTGCCTGCGCAATAGCGTGTTCACACTTGTGGCACTTGCAGTGATATTCAGAGCGGTGCACTCTGGGCAGCTATCCCACCGAGCATCTCTTCCTCTTCTGCCACTCTAAGGCTGGTCTACACTACGAGTTTAGGTCAAATTTAGCAGCGTTAAATCGAATTAACCCTGCACCCATCCACACAATGAAGCTATTTAGTTCGACATAGAGATCTCTTTAATTCGATTTCTGTACTCCTCCCCGACGAGGGGAGTAGCGCTAAATTCGACATGGCCATGTCGAATTAGGGTAGGTGTGGATGGAATTCGACGCTAATAGCTCCGGGAGCTATCCCACAGTGCACCACTCTGTTAACGCTCTGGACAGCAGTCTGAGCTCGGATCCTCTGACCAGCCACACAGGAAAAGCCCCGGGAAAATTTGATTTCCTTTTCCTCTCTGGGCAGTTTGAATCTCATTTCCTGTTTGGACATCGTGGCGAGCTCAGCAGCACTGGCAACGATGCAGAGCTCTCCAGCAGAGGTGACCATGCAATCTCAGAATAGAAAGAGGGCCCCAGCATGGACTAATCGGGAAGTCTTGGATCTGATCGCTGTGTGGGGTGATGAGTCCGTGCTTTCGGACCTGCGCTGCAAGAAATGGAATGCAAAGATCTACGAGAAGATCTCCAAAGCCATGACGGAGAGAGGATACAGCCAGGATGCAACGCAGTGCCACATGAAAATCAAGGAGCTGAGACAAGGGTACCAGAAGACCAAAGAGTCCAATGGACGCTCCGGATCCCAGCCTCAGACATGCCGTTTCTACGAGGCACTGCATTCCATTCTAGGTACGGCCGCCACCACTACCCCACCACTGACCTTGGACTCTGAGGATGGGATATTGTCGAAGGCCGCTTCCTCGGAGATGTTAGCGGATGGGGAAGATGAGGAAGGAGATGAGGAGGATGAGGCAGTCAACAGTGCATACAACGCTGATTTCCCCGACAGCCAGGATCTCTTCATCACCCTCACGGAGATCCCGTACCAACCCTCCCCAGGTGTTAACCCGGACCCTGAATCAGGGGAAGGATCAGTCAGTAAGTGTTTTAAACATGTAAACATTTATTTTGAACAGAACAGGAATATTAACAATGGGTTTTTCATGATTAGTTTGCCCTAGGCGCTTAACATTTTAGTCCTTGGCAGTGCAAGTACTGCAAAAGAATCTAACAATGTCCGGTTTATCATGGGGACAGGTGAGCAAAGCCCACAGGTAAGTGGGGAACATGGAGACCGGGGAGATGGGTCGGAAACGAGAGGGAGTGTGGGCTATATTGGCAGAGAGAAAGGAGAGTCAGGACAAAACCGGGAGGAAAGATCAAACCAGTATCTTAGATGCGTATATACAAATGCGAGAAGTATGGGGAATAAGCAGGAAGAACTGGAAGTGCTAATAAATAAATACAACTATGACATTGTTGGCATCACTGAAACTTGGTGGGATAATACACATGATTGGAATGTTGGTGTGGATGGGTACAGCTTGCTCAGGAAGGATAGACAGGGGAAAAAGGGAGGAGGTGTTGCCTTATATATTAAAAATGTACACACTTGGACTGAGGTAGAGATGGACATAGGAGACGG